>NW_013533657.1:312162-314309 GCF_000836235.2 Papilio xuthus
GGCGGGGGCGGAGAATGAGGAGAAAACAGTAGTGATGCGTGGCCAGCACTGTGTCAGCTGCAGGTAAGTGTTACGTTAGGAATGCTACACGCGAATGTTCTCAACAATCATGCTGCTGGTACACTCAAGGAAATCACTCAATAATTCAACTAATTGGTTAAATGTTACTTTTGGTATCACACGTGAAACTGAAATGTAGCAACCTCGCCACCCTGTCCTTCGAGCTGGATGTTTACTACAATGTGGTACAAGAGCTGAGCATCGAGCGATGTACTGCGATGCGAGGATTCCCTTGAGTGCACCCCTAAGTACACCCCTAAGTACCTCCAGGTGTCGCCTATGGTCAATAATGTGGCCCCACCGGCGCGTGCCGGCGTGGCGGGCCGACATGTCTGCCGTGTCTAGCTGCTAGAACGTTCACCTTCGTATTAACGTAAGCAAGCTTCATGATTTTACAATGAATTATGTATTTTAGAAAGATTTATCTTTTTATGCGACAGTTTATTGTACACGGTCGAATTGTAAAATGAGTTATATAATACCTTTGGTTTGGAAGACATCATGGGCGGGTCGTTCCAGCCCGGGGCGACGCTGCGGGGCGGGGCGGCCGGGGCGGGCGGGGCGGCGGGAGTAGGTTCCATGTACCCACCGTTGGCAGTCGGCTGCATTGGATTCATCGCAGCCGGGTTCAGTGGGTTCATCATTGGATTCATTGGTTGATTTAGTGAATTCATTTGAGCCGGATTAAGTGGGTTCATCGGTGCGGGCATTAGTGGATTCAGGGGGGCTGCGTTGAGTGGGTTCATTTGGTTGAGAGGGGCGGGGTTGATGGGGTTGATGGTGTTGGCGGGCATCCTGGAGTAGGGCATGGCGTGGTGGTCGGGCGGCGGGCTGTTGTATCCGGCGTACGCTTGCGGCTGCGACGTCACGGGGCTGTTGTAACTGTACTGGTTGTATGTGGGGGCTTGTACGGAAGGGTCAACTTTGTATTTCGAGCGACTCGTTATTCCACCTGGGAGGAACATTTTTAAGCATTACTTTCAATTTAACTAACTTTGAAAAAATTGCACAACAAGATTGTAAAATGAGAAATATTGTACTGTGTGATGGGTAGGATACCTGAGTGCGCGACGTGCGGGCCCACGCTGGGAGGGCGCTGCTGCTGCGCCTGCCAGCTGCCGGCATCCGATGCCACCGGCACACCTGTAGCAAAATAGCGACGGTTAAAATGTGAATTCGGCAGGAAACTGGAGAAAATATCCATAGCCGAGGAGGCCGTTTTATTCATTAATTGTATGAACACGGTGGCATACCCGAGCCGAAGGCGCCGGCGATGTCGTTGTGCGTGATGTGCTGCGGGTGCGGGTGGTACGAATGCGGCTGGGGCGGCTGAGGCGGCGGGTGCGCGCGCTGCGAGTGCGCGCTGTGTGCGCTGTGTGCGCTGAGCGTGCGGGCGCGCGCCACCTGCGACTGCTGGTGCGGGTGATGTTGGTGGTGCGGCTGGCGACGCACGCCCAGCGCCTGCTGCAGCCGGTCCGCGAGATCGCAACGCGCGCCGCGCAGCGCCCCCAGCGCGCTCTGCAGGCAGCCCTGCTCCGCAAGACGGTACGCGTACTCCTGCAGCGAGTCCGAGGTCGCGCCCTCCTGCACATATGCACAGAGTTAAAGTTATCTAAAAACGTGACATTTTACCACTCGGACAGTAATTTTTTGTCTCACCTTCTGTTCCCGACCGCGTGTCTCCGCAGCGCAGCGCAGCAGGAGCGCGAGCTCGGCGCGGCGCACGAGTGCGGCGGCGTCACCCGCTCCCCGCCCCGCACCCCCCGTACTCCCCGCCGGCAGCGCGTCCGCCCGCGCCGCGCACACGTAGCACAGCGTCGCCGCCGACCGCAGCGCCGGCTCCGACTCCCGGGACAGCTTGGCGCCCAGCATCTCTGTTATAAATAATTAATAATTAGGTGAAATTTAATAATTTCACAATGTTTAAATAAAATAAAAATGTGAATGTAATGTAGGTACCGCAGTAGTGCGGCAGCATGTCGGTGTCGCAGTGCGTGACGAGCGCGGCGAGCGTGTGGCGCCAGGAGGCGGGCGCGGCGGCGGCCAGCAGCGCGGGCCAGCGCGCACCGAGCAGCGCACCCGCCACC
>NW_013533657.1:314405-416926 GCF_000836235.2 Papilio xuthus
TGGGGGGCGCACACTGGCGGGTGCGGGTGCGGGTGCGGGGTGGTGTTACCGAGGGCGGCGATGACGAGGGCGTCGGCGACACGGCGCGCCTCCAGGCAGAGCTCCACCGCCTCCTCCACGTTGCCGCACACCAGCGCGCGGCAGATCATGCTCGAAGGATCTGTACATACGATAAATAAATTATTAAATATCAATAAAATTATTAAGGGTGATATTGTCTTTTCATATCGTCGTGTCTCACACTACAAACATCGATACAAACCAATTGAAACTTTAAAATGATCAAAGTAAGCACACACCTTCAGCATTGGGTATGACAACGTCGGACACGGGAGGCGACAGCTCGATGTTGGCGAGCTTTCTCTCGATCAGTGTGTGCGCGTCCTGCGACAAAGAACAATAATTTCTATCATTTTGCATAATTTCTTGCCATTGTATCATTATAATATATGTTTAAATACATAAGCCGACCTCTAGTGAAGCATTACCAATTTGCATATTGATAAAGGGAAAAAATTTGAAAAGATTAAAAAGGCGAACCTTAGTAAGGAAAGTTGTTATAGCTCCGATACTAAAATAAGTCCGTTTAAGATAGATATGTAATGAAGATGTATATGTGTGTGTGTGTGTGTGCGTGCACTCACCGAGAGGTCAGCGCTGGTGTCGGCGGTGTCGGTGGAGAGCTCGGCCTCAGTCTCGGCGGTGTCGCCCTGCGCGCGCGCAACACGTTACACCCACACAAGGAACACCCGACACTTAGTGTACTCATTGCAAAACATTTACAAACACAACGTGCAGTTAACTTATTGAGGTGAGGAATAATGTTAGCAATAAAAGGCTTTATTAAGTACTGAACTATTAACTTAAGAACCACAAAAGCCGATGAGATCAATATTTCAGAACTTTTAGATTAGTCCCAATTTAAGGAGATAGGTTTGTGAGATTAAAAAATTGTAGATAGAGCCATTACAATGAATGAGTTAATAATGATTGAGATAGATTGTGTATGTACTGACTGTGGTGAGTGTGGTGGGCGCGTCGCCAGGTGTCGCGGTGCTCTTGAACTTGGCCGGGATCTCGTCCTGCTTGAAGCCTGCGCAACGATAACCACAATTGGTATAAAACTATGTATTTGTAAAGAAGAAATCTGTGAATGGTATCGTGTACATACCGAGCAGGTTGAGGACTTCAGTGCGGAAGGTGGGCAGGAAGCTGGCGCGCAGGAAGAACCAGACGTAGCGGTCGTGCTGGTCGGCGGCCGCCTCTCCGCGCTGCCGGCAGTACCTGCGCACACGCATGCTGTATCTCTGCCTCATGCTGCACCGGACCTCGGCACAGCTCGGCCGCACTACTCACTCCGCCAGCTGGTCCGCCGCCGCCGGCTCCTGGCTCAGCGTCAGCCCCAGCACGCCGTCCAGGGCCGCCGCCTGCTCCACCAGCTCCGGCTCGGTCACCACCTGCGCACACAGACATCATAATCATTCAATGCAGACTCCAAATAAACAAACATGTACTCGTGTGCTAGTTTATTAGATTTTAAAAATTATATCACAAAATAATTTTAAATTTATTTTAATTCGTACCTGACTAATGTAGACCATCTTCTGAGAGCCGACATCTTGCGGGCACTTGTCGAAAGTCACCAGCTTGCCACCGAACTGAAACAAAACTATACATATAAATAACTTTACTGGATATAGATCTGCGGCTCCGCGGTATAAATTGAAATGGCATATATACAAGTAATTATTGTTAATATATTTCTAGATAGAAGGAAGAGGAAGACTGTATGTGTGTATATTTACCGCGAACTTAGCGGCGAGGGGGCGGCGCAGGAAGGCGGGCGCGCGGCTGGGCTGCGGGGGCGGGTGCGCGGGCGCGCGGGACACGCTCGGCAGCGCGCCCAGAGACCCCGCCACACCGAACGACTCCAGCATGCTGCTCTGCTTGTGCGCGCTCTGACAACACACCACATACACTTTCTCTTTCTCCTCCTCTTGACCTCAGTGTAAGTAACAACTCCGGCTCGCAGGACCACTGACCGTCTGCAGCTGCGGCGCGGCGAGCAGCGCGTGCACCGCCACCTGCTGCTCGAAGGAGGCGCTGGAGAGCAGCGCGGGGCAGCGCGGGCACCACGACACGTCGAACGTCCACGCCGCCTCCTGGCACACCTCCACCACGATCTCACCGCCCTACAACACAACACAAACACTAAATCACCATAATACTATACCTCACAATCGTCAGGCAATTATTAAATACTTAAAATAGGCATATATTAGTGTGATAAAGTGTAACATACAGGCTTAGTGTTGTTAGGGTTCCATGCTAGCAGGCGGCCGTCCTTGCCGGCAGACAGCAGAAGGTCGGGGTCCTGCCGGCACCACGACAGCGCCAGCACGCCCTTGTCGTGACCCTCCAATGTTACCAGCGGGGACGCCGCCAATCTGAACACGCAGGAAAGCAGGTAAGTTCAGTTGGATGTCTAAATATTTTAGGAATTGCACAGATCTAGAGATGTCATTTGAGGTATATCTGACCTGAGATCCCACAGCTGTATGACGGGCACCTGGTCGTCCTCGGATGCGATGCAGAGCTGGGTGGCGACGGCTGGGTGCCAGGCCAGCGAGCGCCAGCGCGTGCGTGACTGCGCGTCACTGCACACGGACACATAAAACATCCATTGAGGTAAACAAGCACTCATTATCAATAGATGGAAACTTTATGTTGAAGTGTCTATCAGGTAAACATTGAAATTAAAGTAGAAAAGGCAAAATATGTGTATTGCATAAGTCATCTTAAAACACTAGATCGACTTACCTAAGTTTCATGATCGGCTCATTCTTCCTAAGGTCCCAGACGACACAGCGATTTGCAAATGTTGATCCTAAAATATGTTGTACCTAAAAAATTTAAAATAATAAACAAAAGTAATATTGCAAATTCATGTAGAATAACACAATGTGTGTAAAAACACAATGTTGTTTAATGAACACCTTTGTGAGGTTTATTTACCTGCTGGTTCCAGGCGAGCCCCTGGACATGATCGTAGGGCTGGTTCCTGTTGCCAGGGGACATGGGCTGGCTTGTGTTATTTAGGTCCCAGATGAAGATCTCACTCTCCGATGCACCAGAGGCAAGCAAGTTCTTCTGGTACGGATTAATATCCAGTGCTGACACGTGGCCTGGTTTGTGGGAAACTTCATTAGTGCTTGGTTTTAAAGGAGTTTAATGAGTTGTAATGACAGAGACAATGTACAAACGTAATTCACAGAACAGAAATACTGCATTGTGTATTCTTATTGTTTTCTGTACCTACTAAAATTTATTTAAACAAGCAACAGTATAATATAATCTATGAAAAATTAATAAAATATGCCAGAATCAGTTCAAAAGTTGACTCACAATTACAGTAGCTTTGACATAAGAGATAATGTTATCTTGTAATGTTTTGGTTGACAAATCTATCTACATATCTCTGTGTGTAATGTGGGCCGAGTCCATACTAGCCAATTGATGTTGATTAATTTTTAATGGTTTTAAATTGCATTATAACCATAAACACTGTCATATTATGTAGTATGCGGACAGTAACTACAATAAGTAGAAATTTTATCTCTTTTGCCCTTAGCTTAATCATGGAGAGTACTGCACAGTTTGACAAAATTTCTATGGGTACAAAGAACTTATAGTAAGCCTCCTCTTAGGCAATGCTCAAACATTGAACACCTCGGTGTTCCCACTGCTGGTTTGCCCCCTTCTTTTAAAAAAAAAAATCATTTTATTAGTAAAGCATAACTACTCACCACTGTGTTTAGAGCTACTTCCGACAAGTGCATCTGCGGAACTAGTCTGCAGCTTCTCTGCATTGTAGAATTGCAGTAGACCTCCATCACAGCCTCCTACCACCACTCCTGCTCCCGACCACACCAGCTTTTGGAATCTGAAAAATTTATTTATTGTTTTGTAATAACAATTTACTAGTTCAATTAACTTGCATTTATATGTCATTCACTGAATATTTTCTAATTGTAAACACCAAAATCTATTTTACAAGAGCTTTATCTTAAAATAAACTTTATACATAAGGAATTAGTTATCATTTTTAAGTCTCTTCAAAATCTAGCCTTTTCTTGTGTTGGTTTTTAACTTAAATACTGACTTTGCAAATGTTATGATGAATAAAACACCCACTTATGTTGTGTCTGCAGACTAGCTTTGAGCTCTAAATCCATTCCAGGCTCCTCCAAATTGAGAGAATATAGTTCCAAGCTTGAATTGGAACTGAACGATGCATCGACTTGCTGGGCAGCGGTGCCGGCCGCCAGCATAATTGGATACTGCTCCGCTGGCGACCAGCTCACGTTCACCGTCCTTTTTAACTCTTTGATCTTCATTTTTAAGCCACTCTTTCACTGCAATGCACAGTAATATCAATAAAAAACAAGCCGAAAAGCAAATACAGTTACAACGTAATTATGTCACCACTATTGATAGAAAATAACTGCAGGAGTATCAAAAGACATGAATCAGAGAATGCAAATTAATTTTGAAAGTTGCACAAATTATTTTTATTACTAAAATATAAGTAATTTTAATAATGTTTCAAGATATTCACCATAAAAACACCGAGTTGGCACTTCCAACGTGGCTGACATAAATATTTCTCTTTTGACAGATTTCTTGACTTAAAATGTCACCCAGTATAGATTAAAAATATTTTTTACTTATGTTATAGATTAAATAGGCATATGATTCATCTTCATCTACTCAAACATCATCATTCATCCACCATTCGTAATCTCCATTTATTTTTGGTTAAGTACTGAGTTACGTATAATTACTAAAATTACAGCCATTAAATAAAAGAGCATATCAAGTAGAATGTAAACGACTATTCAATGTTATAAGTTAAGGATAATTTCCATAGCAACAAACTATTCAAATGCATTTTATTGCACTAGTTAGTAGGTAAGGTTGTTAAAAATAATTTATTCCGTTGCTCCATCGTCTTTTTTTGTTAATAAATTTTGCCAGGTATTGAAAGAGAAGAAAATGTAGAAAATATGTCAAAGTTTAATTTGACAATATTTATAACTCAAAATATAAATCAGAAATAATAAATAGTTATTTCTTTACATTAATGTCTAAAATTTTCAAAAGAAAATACTAAAGGTAAGTAAGTCATGATGTAAAGCACGTATTGAAATAAAGTTTAGGTAAAGTTTTTTCACTTTCTTTGTATCAAGAACAATCGGACTTTTCCCAGACTTCAGGATGCCACTTGTGATGAGCAAAGACGAGTGGTCTCGCATCGTGAGCTGGACGGACTCCAACCGCGAAAACCCGGAGACGGTGCGGCGGCGGGAGTACATCCGTTACCTGCACGAGACCAGCCAGGCTATGACCAAAGCCTGGCCTAATTCCCTGGAGGTACCTTTTTCTCGTTTACAATTTTTGACTACTTCAACTCCTATAAAGGAGGTATGTATATGACATAATATTCTAGAATGTGAACAAACGCAACGAGGAGCTACGCCGTGCGCGCGTAGCGGCGGCAGAGCAGGCCAATACGGACTTCTACAAGCAGTACGTACGCCGGCGTCGCGACGAGCAGCGGCGGCTCATGGCCGGCGCCAGGGACATCATCTTCAAGAACAAGGACGCGCCCAAGATGTTATTGAGGTGTAACATAGTTTAGAGTCACTGTAGAGTTAGTGCCAGTGCTCTCTTGAAATAAAAACTAGTACGACTCATCTCCATGGTACTGCAGGGCAGTTATAGAGTCGGTGACGCAGAAGGAGCGCGAGGAGCAGTTGAAGTTCCTGGGGGAGCTGCGGCGGCAGGCGGCGCAGCGCAAGCGCGACGACGACGCGGCGATCACGCGCAACGCGGACGAGTGGAACCGACTCATGGCTACCAGGAAGCAGCGCCGGTTTGAAGTCAACAAGAAATACCAGCGGGAAATTTTGGACCAGTAATTCTAGTTTTGCTACAACAAACTAATGTAAAATGTTTCGTTAAGTTTTACATAAGTCACGACACGATCGCGGCGAATGCGCAGAGCGGCGGAGGTGGCGGAGCGCAGGCGGCGCGAGCACGAGACGGAGCTGCGCCAGCAGCAGCAGGACAACATCAAAGCGAACGAAGAGATGGACGCCATCAAACAGTTCGAGGACGATTTTGTGAGAATTTATTATAATGATTACATATAAGTTTATATTTTAACGACTTCAAAAAAGAAAAGAATGTTTATATCTGTGTGGTCACTGGTCGTCAGAAAGAGCGGGAGAAAGCGCGCATCTTCCGCGACATGGAGCAGGCGCGGCGCGAGGTGGAGGCGCGGCGCGGCGAGTGCGCGGCGCGGGACCGGCTGGACGACCGCCTCATACGAGTGCTGCAGAACACGCGCGCCACAGTCGACCGCCGCCGCAAGCAGACCGAGAAGGGAGTCAGTCTCCTCAGCCTATCACCGCTCCCACCATTAAAACAATGCTCCAATTTTTTTGAAGCCCGAAATACCGTTTTTGTATTTTAATGGCAGTCGCCCGTCGTTAAGTTGGCGGGAAAAAAGTAGGGGGCGGGCTCTTCACTGTTTCGCAATCGCTTTCGCCCTCTCATCTCCTTATAATTTAAATCGCAGATCCAGGAGGAGAAGCAGCGCGTGCTGCACGCCATCAGCCTGCAGCTGGCGACCGGAGACGCGGCGCGCGAGCGGCACGAGCGAGAGATCCTCGAGAAGGCCATCAAGGAGCAGCAGCTCAAGTCAGTCGCGCGCGGGTCTTATTAGTATTAGATGTAACTATTTGTTTCAGCAGTTCTCGACTGATGGAAATAATCCTTCCGCGTAGTTCACCAAAAAGATTAATCACTTTTGTCGAAGTCATCCAATAGTTTTACGATGGTCTACTTAAAAGACATTAATCGGAAGGGATAGTTGAAGATATTGTATACTCTCGCAGAGAAGAGGCGCGGCACGAGATGGAGGTGCAGAAGCGGCGGCGCATGCGGGCGGAGCGCGAGCAGCTGCACCTGCAGCAGCTGCGCGAGGAGCGGGAGCGCCTGCACCGCCTGCACACCACGCGCTCCTGGGAAATGCTCAACAGGTCTCCAAACGTATACATTGTTGAAGGTTTTCAACGATCCCGGGCTTCGACTTCCATCCAAATTTTTCCATAATTAGGGCATTTGACAATTGCACGTTTTCAACTTTGTTGCTTATCGATAATTTGTAAAATGTCATACAACATAATGATAAAAAGCTCCTGCCGATTTGTCCAAAAAAAAAAACGTTTTTGTCCTTTACATTTTTATCTAAAAAAGCAACGAATGACAAATTTTTTGAGCAGATTTAAGAACGTAGAGCTGTACGAGGAGTACGTGGCCAAGCTGCGCGAGGAGAAGCACCGCAAGACCCAGGAGCACCGCGCGGACCTGTTGCGGCTCTGGGTGCGTCTTGCGCTCACATATATTATACTTTGTCTCGAACCCTTCTTATGCACGTCAAATTATTTGTCAAACCTCAAACGTGCTTTGTAAACGTGTCATGTAAACTTTAAAGTATTATCTTACATTTTTTACCTTTGTCGCCCCTCACCATTACAACATCGAAAATTCACCCTGAACATAGACGAAGCTTCGACTGAAACTTGTAATGCGATGCAGAAAGAGCGCGAGGAGCGCGACGCGGCGGAGGTGGCGGCGCGGCGCGAGTTCTACGGCGCGCGCGCGGAGCGGCTGCTGCGGGAGGAGGAGCGCCGTCTGCTGCAGCACGCCGCCGCCCTCGTGCAGGAGGCGCGCCAGCACCACCGCCCCGAACACCCGCTGCACCGCGCTGTCGACGTACGTTCTGCAGCATCAATAACATCCCATCCCATCCCATCTCATTGTTGGACTAGTTTACGGTAGACGTTCCGTTGCCTTGTTGTCCCGGTTACCTTCTGGAGTCATGTACGCGTGGAATTTTGATCCTGGACAAAAAATATTTATAGAGAATACATGATTGTGCACTTGTGCAGAGCTACTGCAAGCAGCAGCGGCTGTACAGCATGCCGGCCCTGCCGCGGCCGCTGCAGCTGCACTTCCCGCAGTACGCGCCCGAGGATCGCTCCGGGCAGGCGGCGCGCCTCCACCTGGACGAGGCCCCGCCCTCCACACTGGCCCCGCCCACAACTGACGCGGGGAAAAGAGATGGACTCCTCCAAGGGGTATGTTAAAACTCGCCATGCTGGTTCTAACCAAATTTGACACACTTTATGGATATTTTCTAGGCTAGTTTTAATTCCAGGCTAAATCTGCGAGGGGTGTAGAGGAAGAAACTGAACAAGCATACAAGCGGCGAGGACCTGCGAATGGTCTGCAGCGGAAGAATGTAGAGGTAAGATTTACTTCTGCCCGAGATCTGATTATTATATTATAATATAACTTTGTTACGATGCGTTTCAAAGGCATCGTCAGCCGACTTGTAACTACAACAACAACTGTTTACTGGAGTATGAAGTCTTTGGACTGACTGTACTGTTAAAGGTGTAATGATATTTTCAGGAAGAGCTGAAGCTCCCCCCCATAAGCCAGACAGATAAGCAGCGCGTCTCGCCGCACGGCAAATGATACAAGTTATATAGAAATTATTATTTTATTTTTATATGTTTAGATCTGTATTTTTGTTTTGTTCATTGTAGAGAGTTCATGGCACAATGGTGAGATGGGTGACTAGAGATGACAAAATTTCCTTGTTCTTGTTGTATGTTCATGTATGAGACACGCCCGCACACACACAAAGATGGAGACTATCAAATATATATTTCATAAAACTTTATATTTTCCATCTAAAATATTATATATATGCTCTCGTCGCGTCTCATGCATTTCATAAGATAAATAAATATTCGTTGGGTTTACAAAATAGTCGTTTCCTTAATATAACTTAAATGTAATTTAGACAAATATTATAAATGGCTACAAGATTCTTTGGTCACATTGAGTGTAGATTTTGTTCGACGGTGGATTTCATACTTTTGGCTAAGATAAGTTGGGATGTCAAATGATTAACAGAAAATTATAATTCATAAAAACAAACCGACAGACCTACTTACATTAGTTACTATTTACAATACTAGGATATTTATTTTAAACTTTTTACATGTTAAATAAAATGTTGTATTTTTGTGCGCGTTTAAACAAGTGTTGTTTGTATCAGAGGTAAAGGTTTTCTTTTAGTTCACAATGAGATAGAATTCTGCCAATCGATAATAAAACTCTCGGCAATTTAACACTATATTCCACTTTGGTTCGTTATTGTCTACAATGATAACAAAAATATTATTGTATCGGATCAAGGATTCCTAAATTATAAATCTATGGAAATGATAAAAAATCTGAAATGCGACATGTCATACAAATATAAATTCTTATCAACAATAAAGTCAACGAAATGTAAACCTAAAAAATACCTCAATATTATTTGTAGAAAAACAATAATCTTACATACAGAGCCAGGCGGAGCTGCTGCACTTGTTGCTCCTCACTTCAATCAATGTCAGAGAAATTGAACAGAAATGTCAGAAAGTAGTCAGTCAACCAATGTGCAGCTTCTCGTCAGGTCAAACAATACTGTTTAAGAGTCCCACATACTTACAAGCAGTCTATCCCTGTTCTTTCCTAGATAACATGCATTCGTCGTCTCTCTCTACTTCATATTGTAACCGCTCATTAGAAAGGGACAGAGCTCTCAGTCAAATGGCAACTCAGTCGTGGAACGTTCGAGATTCGGTCGAGTCGCGATCGCTAACTTAACCTAAACTTAGCCTAACTTGTACTTTTCTGCGTCTCGAAACTAACTTGTTACTTAGTACTTGTACAGATATGGCAAGTCGCTTTTTCTTTGAAACTATAATAGTTCAATAGAATAGAGGTAAAATAAGTTTATAGCCCCAACATACTCCTTACTATCATAGCATCCGTTCGACTTCAAATAAAAATTATGCGAATTACAATCTAATCATTTGCTAAGTTTTCCACATATGTATTTTCAATGTTCTTATATTTTACGTCTTATATTAAGTCTTCTTATAGTTGGTTTTTGTTAACAAATATTTTCATACAAACACGAGAGCATATAGCTTTTTATAATGATGGTAGGTAGAGACATATCTCCATATCTTTTACGCGCGCAATACAACTTGCGGCAAACACAAAACAAACATAACCCTAGGCGGACCCAATAACAACCGAAACTGTAATTTTACATCTTAAACACTAATATAAATAAATTAAGTAATAAACTAAAAATATATTGAATTTGGCACTAGTCTAATACTTAGCGTCACTGCGGTGAGGAAACGCGGCCCGATGCTCTCACTGACACGCATCTTCACATTTTATATGTGTTACATTTGAAATAACTCTCTCATTGCCTTAGCTTTATAAGTTGTCCATACTGTCACATACATGATTCATGATCCTTTGTAATTACATAAATATTAGAAAAATTGTGCAATATTTGATTAATGACATTTATATACGCGAAATATTAAGGCACCATTATAAGGCGGAGAATTAATAAATTCAATGTAATTAAGTTAATTGTTTTGGTATCGAGTATTGGGTGGAGTCGACTTGTGTGCGCGGGGCCTGTGAAGTGAGCGGCGCAGTGGGCGGGGCCAGTGATGTGGGCGGGCACAGTGGGCGGAGCGAGTGCGCGTGCGTAGGTCACGGCACGTCCCGCGGAGACTCCAGCACCTGGCTAAGGCAGCGGCTGACCGCATCCAGCTTGCTCATGTAGGCACTCGCCACGTCGCCCCGGGGTGAACTGCACATCACAACATTTTCGCTACAAAAGTTTTCTAATCCCAAAGAAAATACAAAATCAACAAACAAAAAAAATACAAAAATTAAAATATTATACTCGTAGTATGAGCTCACCTCATTAAATAGAATTCATTCCGCGGCGTGCTGACGCCGCCGGGGGTTTTTCTTACGTCGTCATCCACTGCAAGATTAAAGGAAACGTTTAGTTAATTTTTTGTCAAAGGCAAGCCCTTCATTTTGACAGAGGCATAGCGCAGTCATTGATATATTTTGGGTACAAAGATTGCAGAATTGATGTGTTTGATAGTAAATGTTTAGTTGTGAGTATTACCTGCGCGGGCAGCGAGCGGCGTTAGTGCGCCGTATGCGGTGAGCGGGGACTGGGGCAGGTGGGGCACGTGGGGCACGTGGGGCAGGTGGGGCACGCGCGGCGTCTGGGGCAGGTGGGGCACAAGCGGGGACTGGGGCGAGTGCGGGGCGGGCGTGGGGGCCAGCTTCAGCCGCCGGGACAGCACGCACCGCGGCGACACCGCCGGCGTGCTCCTGCGCACCACAAGCGATCAAGCTAAACTCAACTTTAATACCTAAGTAAAACTGTGCGTGCATTTACAAATTAAAGCATGTAATAAATGTAAATTACGTTATAACACATACGGTGCATCGTCAGACTTACATAAGGTTAATTCTGGAGGCGTGGTGCGCGGAGGCGGAGGCGGAGGCGGAGGCGGGGTCGGGCGGGACGTGGTCGTCTGCGTCGTGTGCGGATCGCAGCAGGCAGGAGGCGGCGCTGCGCGCGGCATACCTGCGTCGCACCACATACCCCATGCGCAGCACTGTTATCACCACCGTCACCACGCATCTAAAGGAAAAATAAATATTTTTTCGGTCAACGGCAGTATAGGAACAGCTGTTCCGAATCAGAATTGGCTGACTAGTGTGCAAATAGTTACTTGAAGAGTTTCTTGCCGGCGGGGCGGGGCTGGGGGCGGGGCGCGAGGGAGCGCTCGAGGCGCGCGTAGCCGGCCAGCACGCGCTGCAGGTACCGCTTCTGCCACACCAGCGCCTTGCGCCAGCTCTCCAGCCGCACGCAGCGCCCGTGCAGGTAGCGGATCTGCAGACAAACACACATTAGCACGTTTGAAACGATACGTGGGACACTACACACGCTTATCATACTGCGCAACGCACTGCAAGAAGTCCGACAAGACTACTACTGCTGAAAGCAGACGTGCGCTGGTATAAGTTCGTAGGAAATGTTTTTATTGTAAATCATCACCCAAGAGACATCTAATATTTAGTGTTAATTTTAGAAAATGAAAACATAAAACCTCTTACAATTTTACGTCGCAAATTAGATTTTTAAATATAGAGCTGCGCGGCGACGTCACTTTGACATATGCGTCAGTCATGTTCACGTGAAGAACTTCAAACATTTTATTAGTTTTCTATATATTTACCTTTCGGATTTTTTAAACATGAAAGCTTTTGGAAATTAGTTTGCCAGTGATGTCTACACAAGTAATGGAGCAACCGAAAGGCGATTCACCGAAACATCCCGATATGATGTAAGTTACAAGTTACGATGTTTCAGCTCATTGCCTACAAATCGGAGGGCGTACGAAAGGGGAATATTGGCTTAACAATGAACAATTTTTTACAACAGTCAAATATCTTGCTCTTTTTGAGAAGTATAGTTTTCACAGACATATGATTTTGACAGTAATTAAGATGATAGTTTGCAAACATTAGAAAAAAATTCGTTGTGATGTTTTGCAAACGTTTGCAGCATGTGCGGGGACCACCCCTCGGTGACCAAGACGGAGCTGAACGCCCGCGAGCCGCGCGCCGACAAGGCCAAGCCCAAGCCGCCCCTCTCCCACTCCAGGATCACGCCCTCCGTGAGTATACGATGTGCATACGCGCCGACAATAACAACCGTTTTATTTTAATTCAACAATTCATACAGTATAAGCGAGTGATTGTTTATCGTATAAAATAATAAAGCTATGTGCGTGTTTTCAGTCTTCGCGCACGGAGCGGCCGCAGCCGCCGGGCTCGGAGCTGGCGCTGCGCTGCGCCGAGGGGACGCCGGCGCGCGCCGACGCGCTGCCCGCCGCCAACAAGGCGCTCGTCTACGGTACATGTTCAAGACCACCGTGTGGTTTGTGCGACATCGCGGCGCGGAGTGATGAGGCGGCTGTGTGGTTGCAGTAGCGCTGGGCAGCTTCCGGTGGCCGCCGTATCTGCTGTGCGTGTGGGTGCTGGTGCTGCTGCTGACGCACGCGCTGCACGCTCTGGTCGCCGTGCTGGACGCCGCGCTGCCGCCGCTCAGGTGACACCGCTCGACCCAATTAAAATCGCTTTCCTGACTTGTCACACTGAGTGATGTTTATTTGCAGGAAGGTGTGCGTGTACTTCCGCGTGTGGACGGAGGAGGCGTGGCGCGCGGGCTCGGGGGCGGGGTCGGCGTCGGGGGCGGAGGGCGAGTGCCGCGGGCGACTGGCGCCGCTGGCGCTGGGCGGGGCGACGGCGGTGCTGTACGCGGCGTACGGCGCGTTGTACGCGGTGCACGCGCTGGCGTTGTGGGCGGCCGAGCCTCTCGCCTCCGAGCCCGACGACCGGCCCAGCCTCGCGGACTTCTCCAAAGTCACCAACTACCTTGACGATGGCGGCAGCAAGACTAACTTTTCCCTCAAGCATTAACGACGATGCTAACCCGCTATTTAATTACATATTTTTTTCAGGAAAATAATTATATCGAAAATAAATCATACTCAGCTAAATACAATGTTCAAAGATAAATATTAGTTTTATTAAAAGTCCACTCCTGAGAAGGAATAAAGGGTAGGATTTGTCTGGTCGTTGTAATGTATTAGTTGCAAGACTCACCGCTTGGTCTTTGTCTTGTGCGTTGTGGGGCGTGTCGGGGGCGTGCAGGGGCGTGGCGGGCGCGCGCGCGTCCAGCTCGCGGCGCAGCGCGTGCAGCTCGGCCTGCAGACGCTGGCGCTCGGCGCGCAGCGTGCTCACCTCGGGGTGCTCACTCTGCAGACACTTGCGCAGCGTCGCTATTTCGCGCGCCAGCTCGCTCTTCTGACCCTCGATCTCGGTCTGCGCACAACATTACAGTACGTAGTGTTATCACACCGATGTTGCACGTGCGCCACGATGATCGCACACTGCAAATGTTAAATGTGCAAAGTACTTTAGTTATTGTGGTATAGCGACGTACCAGAGAGTTGTTGGGCGAGCGGTGCGCGGCTGCGGCGGCCGCCAGCTGTCGCTCGAGGTGCGCGACGGCGGCGGCCTGCGTGCCCACCAGCTCCTTGTGCCGCGCCAGCTCCACGCCCGCCTCGTACTTTGTTCTGGAGCGACGTTTAAAACATTATCATATATAGTTTAATACTTTAGATGTTTCTTTCTTTTCATTTTTTCATGGTTTTGTCAAATTGATAGAACCTGAGATCTAGTGTACCGTTTAAGCTGTGCGAGCTGAGCGCGCAGGTCTGCGGCGGCGCGCGTCCGGTCCTCGAGGTGCGAGCGGGCCAGCTGCAGCTGCGCGGCCAGCTCGTCGGCGCGCGCTCTCTCGCACTCCAGCTTGGAGCGCAGCACCGACACCTCGCCCTTCAGCTTCTCCGCCACCTCCAGCTGTCCACATAGAACATCGTTAGGAAACTAGTAATACATGAACGACTGACACTATCAAAGGTTGTCACTTCATAACATGTCGGGTACCTGCGCGTGCATCTGTTCGTGCGGCGCGGGCTGGCCGGCTTCGAGGTCCGCCAGCCGACGGCGCAGGCGCTGCTCGCGCTCCAGCAGCTCGCCCTCCGACTGCATGGCGCTCTCCAGACGCTTCTTTAGGATCTGGATCATGTTCGAGTCCTGGTTCTGGAAACAGCGGAAACACATTAAATATAAATACGAGAAAAATGTTAATAGAAAATGATCAAATAGAGATATTGTGTTACCTGCAGACTCTCGGCGGTGTCCTTCTGAGCGTCGAGCAGCAGCTGCAGGCGGCCCGAGTTGTCGCGCTCCGCCTCGTACCGACAGTTCACCGTCTGCCAGTCCTGCACCAGCTTGTCCCGTATCCTGCATATATCGGGCTCAATTTGTCACAGTTGCGAGGAGAATATTATTTAATGTAATACGGGGCGCTGAATGTGCAATGTGCAATGTACCGGTTGAGCTCCGCAATGAGGGCGTCCTTGTCCTGCAGACGCGCCTGCAGCCCCTCCACCTGCAGCTGCAGCTGCTGCACCTGCGCGCGCAGCCGGCACGCGCGCTCCGACGACGTCGACGCCACGGAGCTCGACGACCTGCAACACGTGCCATTGCAAGTCGGGACTGCCTTTTACGATAAACTCAATTTACGCCAAGCGAACAATAAACTTAAATGAACGACATACTTAGAAGTGTTTAATGCGAGCCGCGGAATCTCCTCGTGCTCCTCACTGCTCGCCGACAGTATCTGCAACAAACGATTTACATGCGGCTTATTTATAACATAACTCTGTAATGTTAATGTAGTATAGTTGGTAGTAATGCGTAGACGGGCGATCACCTGGTCCATGATGTGCTCGTCGAGCGCGTTGGAGTAGTGCAGCTGGTCGCGCAGCGCACGCTCCAGCTCCGCGGTCGGCGAGCGCGACGTGCCGCGCCTGCTGACCAACACACGCGTACTATAACTGTCAACTCTCTCGCAACCTATGCGTCTCCGAGTGCGTGCAGCACCACCACCTACCTGTCGACGCGGTCCCGCATGTCGTGCAGCTCCATCTCCAGCTCGTGGCAGCTCTCCGCCTTCTCCCGCAGCTTGGCTCTGATCTCACTCACATTCGACTCTTCTCTTAATCTGAAAGTAAGTTATCGTTGTCAACACTGTTGAATATCGTTTTATGACAGGACAGGACACAGAGGATGAGAGTTGAGCCGCGATACCTGGCGAGGAGCATGTCGAGCTGCTGGCTGAGCTGGTGCTTCTCGTCGGCGAGGTGGCGCAGGTCGTTGCGCAGCGCCGCCGCCTGCAGCGCCAGCTCCTCGTTCTGCGCCTCCTTGTCCGCCACCAGCTTGGCCGCCTGGCTCGCGTTGTTTTTCAGCTCGTTCACATCCAGCTTCGCTTTCGCCAATTCGAAGGCCTGATATTAAAAAAACAAATTCGTCACTTTGAATTAAGGAGACGAAAAGTTACAAAAAATAAAAAATGAATCGTTTTATGCAATCGTATTAAATTGTATACTCCCAAGAACCTTACCTTACAATTTAGCTCCTTCTTATTAAAGTCCAGCTCGTGCTGCAGCAAAGAGATCTGCTTCCTGATGGCGTGCAGCTGGCGCCGGTCTGCGGGCGCGCGCCGCTCCTCGCCCTGCGCGTGCGGCCGCGCGCTGCCCGGGGAGGGACTGCGCGACACTATCTCCAGCTGGTCTTTCAGAGAACATATCTCACTGTGGTAGGCGTTAAGGTCTTCGGTGAGGATCTCGATCTCTGCCTCTTTATCTTTTAGTTGGTCGTTGATAACTTTTAGTTCCTCGATCTTGGAGGACAGCTCCTTGTTTATGGAGTTCAGCCTTTCGAGTTCGTTTTCGCTATTCTGTAATCTTAAGGAGGCGTTCTCTTGTTCCTTCTCCAATTTGGACATTTTCAGTTTAAGTTCCTTGTTATGATCGTTGAGTTCGTTGTTCTCCTCGGTGAGTCTCTCCATGTCGCAGGTCAAGGATGAGACCGTCGCTTGTACCTGATATAATTCTTTTGTCTTTTGATGCAGGGCAACTTTTAATTTTTCAAGTTCCTCAGTTTTGTCGTTGAGATTTCTCTGCAGGTCGTCCAGTCTGTCCAGATGTTGGTTCAGGCTATCGATTTGCTGATTCTTCTCCGACACCAGCTGCTCCAACTTCTCCAATTGTTTCACTTTCTCTCTCATCGTGTGCGTTTCCATTTCGTATTGCTGCAGAGCCTCGTTTCGGCTCTGAAGCTCGTCAACTTTGGTTTCCAATTCATTTAATCTGTTAGTCAAGTTTCGTTTCTCTTTGGCTAATTCTAAAATCATATTCTCCCTTCGGAGGATGTCCTCCTTGAGCAAATGCAAGTCTTTAGATTTATCGCTGACCTCTTGCGTCAACTCCGCCATCCTCTGTTCGAGTTGCTTCTTGTTCGTGGAGAAATTCTCCAATTGGTTTTCGTAGAACTTCTTGTCCTTCTCCATGGTGGCCATCGTGTTCTCCAGAAGGGCCTTCAGCTCGTCGACCTCCTCTTTCAAAGCCGGAAACTCGCACAGCTGCTCCTCGGCGTTTTTCAGGTCAGATTTGCAACTTTCCAGTTCGCGTCTCGCTTTCTTAACTTCATGCTTCAGCTGAGTCAGAATGTCGGGGAAATTTTCCTGTCGGACGTCCATCGTGATGCCCAGCTCCCGGAGCGAGGCGAATTCCTCCTCCTGGGTTTTGTTGTCCGTGGTTTCCAAAGAGAAGTCGATCTTCTTCGGTTCCACGCTGACATTCCTACTATCGCTGACGTCCCTGTTGGGATAGAGGGAACAGTTGTCGATAATGTTGAGAGGCGAGGGCCTGTGGTCGCCGAAGACCGTGGTCTCGTTGACGTTCCTCTTGTAGTGTTCCTCTCTGTTGTGCGTGGAGGTGAGATGCGGGGGGAGGGAGTCTGCGCGGGGCGTGAGGGGGAGGCGGTCTTGGAGGTCGAGGTGCAGCGAGGTGACGGTGTGAGGGCGCAGGTCGGGCGGCAGCGTGCGCTCGGCGGCGCTCTTGTCGTGTGCGGCGAGCGGGCTCGGCTCGTGCGGGCGCAGCTCGGCGCGCCGCATCTGCAGGTCCTGCTCGTCGAACTCCGATATGGAGACGATGTCGCTGAGCGTGCGGGCGGACGTCTTGCCCTCGCCGCGATCGCTCCTCTGGTGGGGATCCTCCTCCTCCAGCTTCAAAGCTGTGAATGAATGAGTAACGTTTCGAAATTAGCGCGACGGCTCGGTCTAGCCGGTCGGAGTTCACCTATAACCTACATAGGAGCTAGCACTTGGAGGGCTTCCAAATAAATGCGATAAAAATTGAATATCGCCTCATCGACATCTATCTCCCGCATCCGGAAAAATGTTGACGGTCCGTTGTAAATGTTATGCATTGGACTTTTATGAATACAACAGTAAGTCCATTACAACTTAAGCATACGATAATCGTCGACACTCAGCTGAAAGAGAGTACATTATCCTATCAGCGGACAAAGCACTGCGAGCCTGTCGCCTGTCGCCTGTCGCCGTTCGCCGCGAGGATTGTTGCCTGCACAATGCGAATTTAGCATATCCGCATATAAACCACTTGTATCAATGTAAAAATTACGCGTCTAGTGTGTCGTTACCGTTTTATTTTTCGCTCTTAACCCAATTTACAACCGCGTCAGTTTTTCTCCTTACAAATTTAAGTTATAAATATTTTACTACAGAGCATCAATTTAGAAAGTTTAAAGTATCCAGCGAGTGCTTGTCGTGCGCTCACCCGCGAGGTCCCGGAGGTGGAGGTGGTGGTCGTGGTGCGTCAGCGCGTGCTGCAGGCGGCGGTTGTCTGCGGCCAGCGCCTCCACCTGCGCCTGCAGCTGCCCGCCGCGCTGCTGCGCCGCCGCCAGCTCGCGCTCCAGCCCGCACACCTTCTCCTTCACATTGCCTGCACACGTGTACACGCATGTTTCACTTTCTTCTCTTAGACCGTTCGGACACTTTGTCAGTTTGCTCGTAGGCACTGATGCAGTCGGGCACTCACCGGAGTCACCGTAGGTCGCGTGCTCCGCCTTGTTCTTGTCTTCCAAGGTCTGTTTCAGGCGCGCTAACTGTTTGTCCTTCGTTTCCAGCTCCTCTTTTAACCTTTGTACCTTTGGAAATAGATAATTATATGTGATAAACATGTCCGGTCGCGAAGGGAAGCGGGGAGTGCGGGGAGTGCGGGGAGTGCATATGTACCTCCGCGTTGGCGTCGTGCAGCTGCACGCCGAGATGGGAGTGCGCGGCGTGCGCGAGCGCGTCTGCGTCGTGCCGCTGGCGCGTCAGTCGTGCGGACAGCGAGGAGATGCGCAGCGCCTGCTCAGACATGCGCGCCTGCAGCACGTCGCGCTCCGCACGCACCTCCTGCACCACATACATGCACCACACCTTCACTGCAATATACTCACACGGCGGATAATATCGATATCGATGGTATAAAGAGGTTGTAGGTGAAATCCGATAGACGAAGTAGTAAAAACATATGCGATATCAAAGTAGTATGGAACATCTCACTTCGACACGTTTCGGCTATTGCCACACCGTGGTACCACAAAGCACAAACAGTTAACGCGCTGTGCCAATTCGACGAGGACTGAGCGTGCGCGGGCGGAGGAGCACGGGTTAAATTTAACTGAACGCCCTATTTCTCTAAACACATCACACAATCACACATTAGTAGGACATCCTAAACATTATTCATATAAAATGTTCAATCAATATTTTGCATCCCATTGAGTCACAATCTGACCGACTATAAAAGAAATTGTTCGAATTGAATAGGGCATGACAAACATATTTTGATAGTGAATCCTACACTAATAAAGCGAGGAACTTTATATATTAAATGACAACAATTTCTGCTGATGGTATTTCTTAACGAGCAATGATCAGTTTTTGACAATAATACTAATCCTACTAATATTGGATGGATGTTTGTTAGAAGGTATCTCCAGATCGGTTTAACGGGCAACGATAAAATTTGGCATTGATATAGAACATAGTCTGGAAGAACATATAGGGTGCTTACTAAGATTTTTTTTTAATACGGCACGGGCATAGATACAAATATATGTTCGGAAGTTATTACAGTTAACACAAACAGTGTGTGTTGGGAGCGGCTCATGTAAATGATTGACATATCCTTGATCCGGTTTTCAGTAAACAGAACAATTTTACATTCAATATTTAATATTGCAATTAGGAAACAGTACGATAGGGAAATATGTATTTTAAATAAGAAACAAATGTAATACTTTGCCATTAATTACATCAGGTTTAAGGTTTTCATCAGGACTTTCGTCTTCGACTAAAATTAAGGGTAACACTTTACCTTTTTGTGGTATATTAGCGTAAAATACATTTAAATATATTAAAATATTTCAGCAGAACTTTGTTGTATGCAAACGTTTTAAAATAGCATATATACGAGTGTGTATAACATTATAGATTTTTGGCAGGGCGTAATGTTTTGATACAAGGTACGAGACAAGACGCCGCGACGCGCAAACAACTCTGATTGTCCGCCAATTGACCGACACTGATTGATACTTTATTAAGAGAACGTTCCGCTAAATAAAATGAAATTGTTTTAATAACACATATAATAATATTTGATACAATGATTATTCATTATTATTACCGTTACATTAAAAAAAAACTATTTTAATTAACAAAAGAAACAGTAGAAGTGTAGAATGATCCTCAAATTTACTTAAAATTAAATATTGTATATTTGAGTACTAAGACCAAAACGTATCAGTCATATTGGATCAAACCGATATTAAAACTTACTGCGTATATCAACATTTGGTTCCAAGAACCTTGTAATGATATGTCAATAACAAAATCACTCACCGCGAGATCAGGCAGGCCCATAGCGATATATTTCCTCAAACAATAGAACACAAACATCACACGGTTGTACACAAACTACATGTCGTGTGGGGGGAGAGGGGGGGGGCGACTACATTGCGCTGTTTGTAATGGAACAACAATGGAGATGAGGACGCGACTGATGGCAGAGAGAGAAGGGGAGAGACCTTGCGGCAGCAGAACACGCTCGGTAGCATCGGGGCTCGGGGAGAGACTGACGGGACGCATAGGGAGCGCGGGACTCAACGACGTGCACATAAATATATGGATGCGGCTTTCAAATAGACCAGATTTTGTAAGTATTTATTTATTTATCTGAATATTAATGGATATTCACACGAATATTAAAGTAGAAATTAAAAAGGGATTACCATAAATCAGAGACAAAATCTAAGTTTTTATTATGTAACTCAGAATGAGAGGAGTAGCAATGCCAGCAGAATAATTTATTGTTATTTTATAATATATTCAACAAGATCAATGTACGATTTATAATACTATTATTTAATTTATGACGAAGTTATCGAACAAGGAAAACATAAGAGATACGAATAATATGCCGCATCCATATCTTCGACGTCTGCTATATTTAGCTGGATGGATAAGGCACGAGTGTGCGCAGGGCTGGCACTCTGCACTTTACTGTTTAGGCACAGCGCTTGTGCAAGGTGCCGTTAATTACCTACTAAATAGGTTAGCGCGTACTTTAATGCCAGTTTTATGTTGTTTTTTTACAATCTGTTGTTGCAGTTTTTGATGCGAGATTAACGTTTTTTTTAATTAAACGTAACAAAGCTTTTAAAGTCATAACTACTCTGAAATAACTTTTGAAAACTTTACTAAGTTCCTTAACTCTAATGTATTGCTCATGTAGTGACCAATAACTACTGAAGACTAGTCATTCATAAATTATTGTATTTTACCATAAATATTTTTTGAATATTAAAATAATTTTCACATTATATAAGCTTACTATTAAGAAAAATCATGATAAACATATCATATTTTGTAAATTTATTGTATTTAATGAATTCTCTGTTGCAATTAGCGGCAGTGGACAGCCCTAACCCCAGCATCAGTATCAGCATGCGATAGGTAGAGGAGTGAGTCACCGCGCCAGGGGGTGAGGACCCCTGTGCCTCAGTATCTCACTACGGACAGCTATTTCCTATGATTTAATGACGTCACCTTCATAGTAAAAGGTAAACAAGACGAAAACAATTAATGACCAAATAAATCGACGATTCGCAAAAAACATGTTATACGTAGTTACATCCTATAATTGTTATTTTTCATACTAATATTATAAATGCGCGTGTTTAGATGGAAAATGTTTGTTAGAAGGTAGCTTTTCGAAACGTCTCAACGGATTTTAATGACATTTGGTATGTGTATAGAACATAGACTGGAAGAACATATAGACTACGAGTTATTATTATTTTTAAACCTGCGCGGAGGGAGTCGCGGGTGACAGCTACAATTTTTATATTGACTAATTATTATTATTTTTTTAATAAAGATAGCTTTCTTCCCGTGTGGTCACGTAACTAACAAACTCATAGTTTACATTGTTGGTGACAGATGACGCACTTGTAATAATAACCAATGTCAACGACAAGGCCATGACAAGACCATGGAGAGGTAGTGATTTGTAAAACACATGTTGCATTATTTCATCTTATATGTGTTTTTCATCAAAATTAAAAGAATTATGAATATATAAACTACGATTAAAATTAGTACAGTTACCGCGGGTTTCTGCGACCAAGATTCCCGTTTAAATCATATTATTATCTCTGTTTTGTCAAAGATAATGACAGGGATAACGATATGTTACACAGAGATTTTGGTCTCAGAAAGCGACAGTTAGTAATGCAGACAATTGTACAAACGGCCGTGGCCAGGAGAGGGCACAGGTCATCGCGCTCACAATTTGCTTTCATTGTAGAAATTGTATTAAAGGCAATTGCTTCATTACGCTCGAAATGTGCGTAGGCGCAGGCAAATGTCTATTTCACTGCGAAATAACATCTGACTGTTCGTTATTTATAATTTTATTTTATTAATTTTTCCAACAACAGAAATGTGACATGAATCAACTAATCACTAGGAAATGTTTAGAGAAACTTTGAATGTAGCAATAACATAAGTCGCGTCATCTTACATTGTTCACTCCATTTGTGAAAGTAAATCATTCAAACGCTAATAAAAGCTATAAACAATTAATAACGATTCGATCGGGTTAAAATAAGATTATGATAGATGCATTTTATCTTTTACAAGCTGTATGCTAATTTATGATATCCGGAGATGAAATTCAATGTACGTATGTATGAGATGTCCAGCGGCGACCTTGCAGCGAGCGAGCTGGCCTCACTCCAACTGTTATTTCTATAACAATACGCGTCCGCCTCACCCCGCCACTCCGCTCTCTCTACTACTTATTTCATATCATTCTATTTCACATTCTAGTTCTTCCTCCCAGAAACACAAAAAAATCATGCAGTAATGGCATAAGATTTCATATATTTAGAGTGCCTATAGACATCCGCAATTACGTTGGCTACCTTTGATCGATGGATGAGGAGACGCGCGGAAATAGGATATATACGTATACGCCTCCTCTCCTCTGGCAAATGTACTTTCCCTTCTCATCCTTATTGTACTAAGATTGGACTTATAGAATTTGTATAAGTTTATGTTAGAATTGAGAGGTGTGCGACGTACCTGAGCGACGTCGCGCAGCTGGTCGCGCTGCATGCGCAGGTCCGCCACTCGCTTGAGCGCGGCGTCCTCCGCGCGCGCCAGCACGCGCACCGCCTCGCGCACCGACACCAGCCCCGGCACCCACTCCCTCTGCCCTCCCTCTCCGCCCTCTCCCCGCTCCTCCTGCGCACACCGGACCGACACTTCGTCAGCGCAGAATTTAACAAATAAGTTGCCTGTAATATGCCATATGTCCATCAAGGTCCGATCGTTCCGGAGAGCGGTGTTGCGGACAGACAGACAGACAGACAGACAATAGAGTGCAGTGCGGTGACCTGCGGGGGCGGCGGCGCGTTGTGTTCCCGCAGCGAGACGTCCTCGCTGGGCTCGCTGCAGCACGCGGAGACGGAGGCGGAGGCGTGCTCGTGCGCCTGCTGCAGCACCCGCGTGCGCACGTGCACCTCGCTCTCCACCCACCGACACTGACGTCGTATACACATATTCAAATTACAAATCTCTCTTACTTTCTCAAAGATCACTCCACTCCACTCGTAAGCGCATAGTAAAAATATTCAATTAAATGTTTTTTCTAGTGAAATTATCAGTTGTTCAGGAAGTAAGCTGTTATAAGTTAACGAGAGAGAGGACATTCTATCAGTGATTTAAAAATCGTATGGTATCTCTAACACTTATCAAATATAATAAACATTTCCTTGCAATTGGGAAACTTTATAATTTATAAATTTCTTTTAACATACGATATTTATTATACTCAGAAGTATAATTTTTTAACTGACAAAAATATGTATTTATATCCAATACTGATCAATGCTTACAATGTTTTTAGAGAGAATAGTTTCGTTTAAACATATGAGTAACATCTCGGCCGCTGCATCCCACGCGTCACTTACTTCTCAATGTATATCACCGAATAAATAGCACAGAATAAAGATAACGGTATATTTTGGGAATTTTGGTCTCAGAAATCCACAGTTAGTATGTAAGACTTAACTAAACTCACCTGTTCCGTAATATTATCGAGTAGTTCCTTATACCTCTCCTCTTCTCTCTTACAATTCTCACAAACATGTTGGCTCTGGTCGACCTTCTCGTTCTTCAGAGACTCCAGCTCACCGAGCAGAGCTCTCATCTTGCTGTCCCTGTCTTCTATCGTCTGCTTCATGCCCTCCAGCTGCTGCAGGATGTCCGCTTCCCTCTTGTTCTTCTGCTCCAGCTGGCTCTCCAGGTTGGCGATGATGTCCCGCAGCAGGACCACCTTCTCCTCGTACGACTTGAGTTCCTCGTCGGAGCTGGCTTTCTTCGCTTCGAGGTCGGTTATGATCTGGTTCATTTCCCGCGTTTGAGCTTCCAATTGCTCCACCTGGTAAAGTTATAAATGATTTGATAGAACATATTGAAATTATTTGATAACTAATTCTAAGGTTTATGACATGTTGAATGTTAGTACAAGCGATGCATTATTGTGTGATGACTATAACATCTACAAGCAACTATATCATATACATAAATGAGTGACAATTTATATAAGATATATCGAGTATGATGTACATAAGCATAGTATATGATGCAACAGCAGGACGTGCGACTCACTTTGGGCACCCGGCAGTGCGCGCTCAGCTCGTGCATCTACAAACACACGCGCACACACAAACATATATATTGAATGGAAAACTTGTTACGTTCTTATAGAAGAAGTGATTCACCCATATTAGTAAGAAATAAACACAGATAGAAAAGTGCAATAGTTAGAAATAGCCCAGTGATATAATATTAATTATAATAAACACATAAAATTTGCAATGAAATGTGAAGTTAGTGAAACACCCAAGATATATTTTTTAGTAAATTATAGCTTATGATAAAAATTAAAGGCGTTCCGTGCCCATACGATTTCGTTGTGTGGCACTGAACGTGTTAAATGATCACTGTTAGCATATAAAAAGTTGAGGTGTAGGTAATGTGGAGGTGACCTCGGCGAGTATCCTGGCGTTGGTCTGCAGACGCGCGAGCAGGCGCTGGTTGTCGTCGCGCAGGTCGTGCAGGCGGCGCGCGAACTCGTCGCGCTCGTGCTCGCGCTCCGCCGCCTGCTCCTCCACGAACTGGCGCGTCGACCTCAGCTGACGGTTGGCCGCCTCCACCTGATACAACCGCACGACAATTATAATCTTATGTGAGACTTAGAAAAACAATTCATAAATTGTTCAAAATAAAGTCACAAGACAACTTACTATAATAATCTAATTGTATATAATAAAAATAAGTAAGCAAATAGTATTCACAAAGACAGAGGCGTGGTACACAATGACAACAAATGTAGTTTAACAAAACGTTCATACATTACGTACGGTTACGTACCGTACGCGTCAACTAATTACAGGCAGAACTCGTGTGTGGTGCGTGCGAGCTCCAGCTTCAACACACTGTGCAACAAGTGTGATATCGACCCGTTTGCAACTAGTGTGTCCTCAGCGAGGAGTTGTCTAAGCCGGGATTTTTTCAGATAAATTGAGCGGTGGTTGAATATATATTTATATTTAAAAAAAAAGTCAAGTATTTATATCTCATATGCTGACTGTCAAATTATTTAAGCTATTGCTATAAGTGTAGACTTGTAAATAGCTATATGTTAACTATCTTGTGTCTATTATTGTTACTTTCTAGCTGTAAGTCTACCATGTAAATAAATAAATAAATAAATAAATTACTGAACATAGATATAAAGCCATGCCGCTACATAATAAGTAAAGTGTATATCAATAAGTATTTTATATAAGTACAAAAACCCAATGGAACTTGTAACAACATTTGTTGAAATATATATTATGAATTGCAACACGTACGTATCTATGAAATTTATCATCAAAAATAATATCTTAACGTCCTAACACATTAAAACATGCATCGTAAATAAATCAAAAAATAATCGAAGTTTGATGCTTTTTAAAAATGTTAAAATAATAATTGTAAGACGATGCACATAAGTAGCAGTATTGTGCGCGTGTGTGCGAGTGTGTGCGAGTGTGTGCGAGTGTGTGCGAGTGTGTGCGAGTGTGTGCGCGTGTGTGCGAGTGTGTGCGGGCCCGCCCACAGACAAGCAATATATCAATACATATATCATGTCAACATATTCACTATTATATAACTGTAATATCAAACTTTATAAAAGGAGCGAAGAAGTGTATCACAAAAGTTATTTGATACAAGTAGAGTGTTGTCAGTGCGGAGTGTGTGAGTGTATGAGTGGTCACCTGCTGCTGGAGGTCGTCGCGGTCGCGCTGCATGAGGTCGAGGTCACGTGCGAGCGCGTGCAGCTGTGAGCGCGGCGAGGCCTCCTCCAGCGAGCGCGTCACTCCCGCGCACGCGCGCCTCTCCAGAGCCGAGCACGTGCCGTACCTACACAACACCACATACTGACGCTGTTTCCTAGCCTCAAAGCTATTCACCAAAATATACCCCAAAAGAGACATGGCAGTCTAAAACAAATATCAATAACTGTCATTTTATTTATCGCGACTTATTCGAATTCCAAGATTTTCATTTTAAATACGATGATTTATTTATTACGCTGGCTATGTATTAAACTATCGTCGTATATTTTTAGGTTTTAAAACCTATAGATAATGGTAAATAAGCTGATCAGTAGGGAGCATACCCCTCGGCTATGACGTCATCAGAGGGGGCGCGGTCGGTCATGAGGTGCGCGATCTTGACCATGGCGGCGTCCAGGTCCGCGCGCAGCAGACCCTCGCGCTGCAGGCACTCCGACATCGCCTCCTCCATCGACTGCAATTACAACACATTCACACCTCCTCAAGTGTCGCTGCTACCAGTAGGAACAAAGTGGACAAATACTTGTCAAATTACGAAATACATCTGAAGGAGATACACAAAATTCTTACCTTTTTATGTAATTCACAATTATCACAAGACTTCTGTTTCTCTTCGGGTTCGTCCTCGAGCTCCTTGATTTCAACTTGACTCGATTCCAGCATTCTCGTTTCTGGGTTCCTTTCTGAGGAGTAAAACGAGATGGTTAATAAAAATAGTGCAGTGCATATATAGTGTATGGTAAATATTTAGTGTATGTATGCGCGTACTGTTGGCGGCGAGACGCGCGGAGAGGTCGAGCAGCTCGTGGGCCTCGTGTCGCAGACGGCGCAGCGAGTGCTCGAGCTCCCGCTTGATGTCCGCGCTGAGGTCGCGCTGGTGCTGCAGGAAGCCGGCCGCGCCCGCCTCGTCCAGCGCCGCCAGCACGCCGCCCAGCTCCGGCGCGAAGTGCACGTGCCGCGCGCGACCACCCCCGCCACCCACTGCGCTCGCGTCCAGCTCGCAGCTGCTGTCCAGCGACACTTCGCCGACGCTCACCCGCCCGCACTCCTCCACAAATGACCTAAGAGTAAACAAAATTGTTTCCTTTAATGGCAATTTATATTTTGTTTTACATTGGGTAAAATGAAACCTACTAATTTGTGAGTATTACGTGAAGACATGACGGACCAAAGTAATGTTTTAGTTAACGTCCACGATCGCCTGGCGAGTTCATTTTCATAAAAAAATTGTAGTGGCAAAGAACGTGTTATAATAATTGCTGCATATCTGGTTAAAATATTAAATTAATACGGAAATTATTTTTTCATGTATCACAGACATTCGCTTAACGCAGCCATAATATCGGGCGATGTGCATTGCTACATAAATAGCGCAGATGCACAAGCAAATAAGATATATTTGACTTCACCCAAAGACACAAATCCGGCGTAAAATATTGCGTCTGGCGACGACTAGCGCGTATGAAAACGTCTTCCTCTCTTACAACTACATTTTTAGGCAATTGGGATTTTACACTTTCGTCCTCTGAGATCAGCATTTATATTTATCAGTCTTTAAATAATGTAAAAAATAGAGACAATTAAAAAAACATAGCATACCGAATCTAACTATTCTAGTAGTCAAATTCTAGTCCAACTTAATGATTACACTTAACATTATTCTGCTAATAATTTCGTATACTTATAATTGAGCAACGTCACGTTAAATATGAAGCATGTATTATAAAAGTTTAATGTATGGATTAGTGTGGATACAGAGTACACCATAACTAACAACTGTGGGTGTCGCCAGAACAAAACAAGTTGCGTATGGCGGTTTGCCAGCGCGATGTTCATTGCAAACTTACATTGTACGTGCAAAGCACAGACGCCGATACTATTGATAACAAATAAGTTCTAACCAAAAGCAACTAGGACACTAGGGACATATGTAACAAATTTTACAAAAATTGGTTCTTTGTTCGATCGTTGTATACGTCAAGTGGTTACTTAACGACGACTTGAAGATGATATGTCGTATGTGTAACAAGATGTAACAAGGTTAAGATCTGAGGGTTGTGTAACGTACTGTTCGTCTGGCAGCAGCGTGGCGAGCAGACGCGCGAGCACGGTGCGGTTGAGCTCGTCCTCGGCGCTGGCGCAGTACGCCACCAGCTGGCCCACGCAGCGCTGCAGCGACGCCGCTACACGCTGCAGCGCATCTCTGCAACGTGCACACAATACATACATACAATGCCACCAAGAATATTATTGTGGTCCAGGACGATATCACCAACCAATGATTGTTGTATGGGTACAGCCAATCGAGCCTATTTTAAATTAACAACTAGTTAAAGTTGACGATGTGATAATGTAAAGCTTACCTCTCCTTAGTGACCTCCTCGAGCTGCCGGTTCTGGTCGAAGCTGTTGTAGCGTCGCTGGCGCCATTTGTCAGCCTCGGCCGCGCTGGGCGCCTCCTCGCGCAGGCTCGGCACCTGCGTGCAACCACACTACTGAATACAATACTACGTATTGCTGGCAATTTGAAAGTTGGCTTGTTGTGTTGTAAGAGGGCAGGAGAAGAGTAAAGTCATTGAGTAAAGTCAAAGTAAGCCTACAAAATACTATTCATATACCCTAAAAGCAAAATGTATCGCCTTGGAAAGCTGTCAACTGCAAAGATTCATATACACAAATCAATGACTCAGTTTTAGATAAGGGGTCTTTATCAATGGGAACATGATATCACAGCTCGATGGTGTCATCGGCAGTAGACACGGGGGTCGCTCTCCGGCCGGCGGGCGGTCAGACACACGTGTTCCAACAAACCACATCAACATGATAGGGATTGTTAAACAAACAACGCTAATAGAGACGTGTTGTGTTAGAGACGAGTTTAGGATATTTCGTTTATCAATGAAAATTATAACTTAAATGTTATTAAAAATGCAACAATAAAAATATTTCAAGTCAATAATCGTGTTCACACTGACTTACCATCAACCTCCTCAAGATAACCATCGTGTCCCGTTTACATTGTACACACAACGAAACATTAACTCAAACTCACTGAATGTTCACACACACTCAAGTTTCATGTCATCGTAAAATTATCATGATCCTTATAATAAATCGCACAGAGAAATTAAAAGTCAATTTTATTAAAATCTATATATTTCGCATTATAACTTTATTGCGATTGTCAACAAGTTTTGTCAACAACTAGAATCGAAAAATAAACATAAGTTCGTAATTTCGTAAAGAAATATATTTTGCAGCAGTTAAAGAATTTCATGATTAGTTCTGGTAACATTTGATATCGCTCACACAACTTTATATTGGAGTGACCTTCATTTGTTTTATATAACATAGAAAATCAATTATTGTAACAAAAGGCCAAGGCTCGCAGAGATGCAGACCTGGAAGAAGACTGTAATACGCAAATGCAAAAAGATTTCTCATAAACATTTAGTAATGTTTGGTTTTTACACCATGATAATGTGGTATCGAGGCGACCCATTTATCCGATCTATTTACATATACATACTTGTGAATATATGACGTCCTTACCGCTCTTTGCACTAAAAATATATCCCGACTTAACACACTTCCACACACAAATATGAAATAGGTCAATCTTCTTTGTTTACGATACTGATATAAATGTCAGACGCATTACGCGCGAAAATGTCCACTATATAATTTGTGTCCTAAAATGTGGGTAGACAGATCAGTCTCGTACTTGTTATTCCTAAACTACCCAAGACTATTGAAAAATGTATGTGAGTTGTGTCCGTCAGTAAACGCAGCATCCACGTGTAAAGAGGAAGTAAATGCATCTGGCATATAAAAATAGGAAGCACACAAAAACACAAACGAGCCGTGTGGGCAATAAAATGCTGCCTACAGTACACGAAACATTAAACGAGCACTAAAAGAAACTAACTCAATATAATTAGCGATAAAATCGTCTAAATCTATTTGTATTACCACTAAATTGGATGTGAACTCATTTTAGAAACATAGCGTTAAGTTGTTAAGTATTGTTTAATTAATAACATTTAATTAACTTAGGAATTGAGGCCTAGAAAGTGCAATTTTGAAATCTGAGGTTTTCTCTTGAGTCAATGGCTTATTTTTCTATTATGTCAGATAAGGGAACATATTACTGCTATGTTATTAGCACAACCTAGTATCGAAAGGGACAAATGTCGTGAATGACCATAATATTGATTAGCTGTCTCCTGCGACTCCATGTCTTCTTCCAGATTATGTTCCACATGTATCAAAAATTTCAGCGAGATCCATGAAGCCCTTCTAGCAATTATCATACATCTAAACATTCACATTTATAATATTAGTAAGAACTAAGATGCCTCAAGTATGTCTCAGATGTACAATGGGTACAAAAAGTTAAAAAAGTACAAAGTTTGGAATATGCCATACGGAATTGTAAAATGTAATATCCCATGTCAGTATGAGATAAATAGGTCACTGTACACAATCATCTATAGTTTATTCAATTTGTACTCTATTATATTCAAATAAGGTAGATATCCGCTCGTAGTATTCGTATAGGGGGCCCGACGCGAGACAAGTGAAGATAACAATGATGCATATTGTTATTACTGAGACAGAACACGTGGTTAACATACGTGGAAACATGACTACAGGATTGTATATGTCAGTAGAAAATAACATTTTGTTTGACATTATTTTTTAGATATTTAATTCGGTAAATATTTTATAGACATTAACAAGAAAAACATCGTTACGTAAGTTTGCAAGTGGACATATCTGCGAAGAAATCCAAAGATATATGTGAAATCAATCAACCCGCACTCAGCCAGCGTTATTGATTATGGCCTATACCACTAAGTTAGGGTAAACTCCGAGCCCTTCGGTGAGTGATGATAATTTGAATTCGCACGATCAAGTCAACGCAAAACCTCTACATATCAAACAGTTGTCTAGTCTGTCTGCATCTGTCTATATGTAGGTCAATTTAATTCCCCTCAAATATAACTTTTCTGGAAGTAAACACGTAGAAATAGTTTTATCATGATCGTGTTAGAATTAGTGCAGCACTGCACATACATAAATAATGCATTGTTTCCGAGTTGCTCGCAGGCGCCGGCACAGAAATAGACCACTGTTTTCTTTAGCATGGACAGGGTTAGGGAGATCCGATATACGAGAGCGTACTCCGCCCTATTTTTTAAATTACGAGTAAAATGATTTAAGAGGCCGCTAGCAAAACATTTTACATTTTTAATAAAAAAAAAACATTTTTTTAGATATAAATTGTCAAGATGCATTTATACATTCTTCAAAATTGTTAATGTATATATTTTTTGATAATATGATCACTAACAGTATAAACATAGTGACTTATTTCTATTATACTAATTAGAAATATTAATTCAAGATGCACAACAAACAAGTACTTTATAATTTTAAATCTATTGTAGCCTCCCGCTGCGATGAATGCGGGATGAATCTGTCAGGGGGATGGATTTTTGTGTGCTTTACTTATAGGCGAGCGGGGGTTAAGTGGCGAGGGGCGGGCGGCGGAGCACGTGAGAACGGAAGGGAGGGTATGACGCCATCCTAATCAATGAATTATTAAGCGCACGATGTTTAGGAGAAGCTTAAACAAAGTTAAGAAAATATGCATAATATCTATTGATCTGGCATTTAAAACGTAGCATGCATTGTCTTTTTTCGTACAGAAGCTGATGGTTAACCGTGTTTTAAACATATGCGGGCAAGTGTCATCGTATTACCAATTGTCCTAAAATCCGGGATGCTACAAGAGCGCAAGAGGGGAAATTTCCGGTAAATTAAAGGAAACCATTCTTTGGAATTGAATTTTTGAAAAGGAGATGCTCTGAATCGTCTAACAAGGCTACAATAACTTTAATCTATAAGAAAGAAATATCGTGATAGCTTTGGGAAAAATGGAATGAACAAATATGTGTGTGTCCACACTTATCTAGACAGTTTATATGAAGTTTGCTAAAGTCAATAAGTCCATCGTCTTATCGGTCTTCGTACCTAACCGAATGCTTTTTAAATTATTGATATATATATTTTCTCTGATAAAGAGATAGCCCACTGAACTAGTTGAGTACTTAAATAAAACTTTACTTCACAAGTTGGCATATTGAGATAATTTTTTTACCACGAGAAAGAAACTTTTAAGCTCATTTTTTAGACCCGGTAAACTATTTTTAGGATGTTATAAAAAAAAATTAACACTGATAAATTCAAACCGAAAATTTTAAGTCATAACTTGTCAGATGTCATAAAAATAATCTAAAATAATGTTTTTAAAACTATAGAAAATATTAAAAGCTATCTAACCATATTTTGGCCACACCTCATCGGTACAATTCCAATTTAAATATCATTGATAATCACTAAAATAAATATATTTCCACCAAAGACACATATTTGAAACTAGACAGCAATAGTAAATGTTCCACAGTTTTCCCGCACTATTTGCACTGAACAGGACGCAACCGCGCACATCTCCGTCACAAATATATTTAGAGCCGTATACAAATTAAACCATATAATGAAAAACGGTCACCATTTGAAACTTAACGGTCTAGCTCCAGCGTACATACGAATATAAACTTTAAGTTAAACTCAATAGAGACTTAAATGTCTTCACTTGTGGGTGCCGAAAGCTCACATACGACCGTCTCGTGTGAGGGTCGGCGCCACACTGAATTGCATCCTCGTAAACGCATTGCATCTGCAAATCTGCGATAATCCCATACACGAGATTTCGATCCATCCGATGAAAAGAGGTACATCTCGCAAGGTAATACATAACAGATATAACTCTTCGTCAAATATGTCTATTGCTTTAAGCACTACATAATATGCAGTAGACATCGGCTAGTCGAGCTTTCATTGATATCTGGCATATTATAATTGAGAGCTTAAGTTTTAAATGTCAACAATTGCAGAATGTGATTGTACAAAATCTAGGTCACAATCCATTTTAATTGGCACAATAGCCTAACATCGCATGTTCCAATTATAATTCTTTTTTTTTAATCAATGAACTATAGAACTAGGTAATTTGATGATTTAAATATAGTAGGTGATACCGCACATCTGATGTAACGTAGTTTTGTTTTATTCCCGATTGTGTAAAAATGTTCAACTTTGAAAGAGCTGGCGTCCGTTAGAAGTGGTTGAGTGGTTAATAAGATAATTGTCATATGACGAGGGCAGCGGGATTAAGTAGTTAATTTAGTGTCGCAGTTAACGGCTAGAACCACAGGTTAGTATAACTAACATTATACGGAAGTTTATTAATAAATTCGACAGTTTACTGCTAGTTTTTGATTTTTAGTTTATTATATTTGACAATAGATTACGGTTACAACTTTTAATACTGCATTAAATAGATATGGGTATTAACGGTTAGAAGTTACAGCTGTGACTTAACTGTAAGTATTTCAGCGCACTTTGCCTTATCTCAAAGTGACAGACCACCAAATACTCGCATAAAGTCTGACAGTTAAAAATATCCCGCAGCATCCTGCTGTATACGTCCACGAGTTTTATGCACAATCATCATTTATAAATAACATCGCTGAGATATAAATGGAGATATATGACGATATAAATTACTAAAACGGCAATAAATCTACAATATGACAAAGTTAAAATTACGTAAAAACTATAATAAGAGTATATAGAACCTAATTAAACTTCTTATCTAAGCGTACTAAGAAACTGTATCGTCTGTTAGTAGCCAAATTGATGATTTGCAATACTGTTAGGAAGAAAATCCGACATTGTGCCGGTGTACTGGGGCAAAACTAACCTTACTAAAATGTAGACGTTTATGTCCCCTCATTTATCATTCTGACACTGGACTTTGTTATGAAAGCACGTCATTCTCGCTAAAGGATTCTAATTAATAATGTCTAAAAGTACAAAGTATTTTACGTCAATTATAAACGATACAATGCAAAGTTCATAACAAGCTGCATACAGTTCACAAGGAAGTGGCCTGCTGCTGCTAATTAACAACATTCATTAATAAGATACCTTTAATTTTTAAATTTTCTTTTAACTATCAAATTAATTGCGCACGCAGTACGGCGATTCCAATATAAAAGCTAAGTACTATATTTTCTTCCATAATTTTAAGCCATAATTTACCAGAGTTAATGTATTCGATTTATTATAATAATTGGACTACTAATTAGCGATTAATCTGCGTAACTATGAGACCAGAAGAACTAACAGGAAGCACAACACATTAACATGTTATAAGATAAACGTGTGCCTTTGAAGTGAATTATCTGTCTGATTATCGTGCCCTTTCTTTGGACGCAAACAAATAGCCAACAGAAAGACTATGTTCGTAGACATTTCTTTTTTGGTTAATATTAATATAAACCTACGATACCGATATAGATTAGGTAAGAATATTTAAAGATATATTTTCAATAAGATATGTCTATGCAACCGTCACCTGAAACAAAACAGTTCACCTTAACATTAAGCAAAGTGCACGTGGCAGAATACTTCCTGTTTTTCTTACGTCTCGATAGAGATTGCCGATGATTACGTCGATTTATCGATACCGACATATTTTATTTATTTATGTGTACAATGTTGAAATAACTAACTTAATTAAAAAAAATATATGATACATTTTATCTTAAGGAAATCATTGTTAAATAGTTGATCACGACATTTTAAATTTTTTCTAGACTAAAGGTAGAGATTTTTTTGTTAATCATTGTGTATAATGCCAGATAACCGTTATATTAAATCAGTAATACATGTTTGAAACATTGATATATTTTATATTTGACTTTTATCGATATTCACGGAACATGTCTATGTGTAGCGGATCGCGGGCCGACTCTAGAGGCAGTACACTCGGCTAGATGCGGCAATATTCTGATATCAATTAGTAGGTCGTGTTCACGTTATGTGCGTGAGTGTACACTCACCTACATAATCACTAATCAACAATACTAGACTTTCGACATTTTTTGTTGAAAATGTAGCGGCGTAGCATGGGATGAGGATAGCGAAAAAATCATTTTTCAAAGGACACGTAAATCTATAAAGCTCGGGTGTTTCCCCTTGAGGTGATCGATTCGCTGGATTGTATAGTGCTATTTTTGATAATATCTGTTAAACAATCATGGACACAAATACAAAGACAACCGAATGAATTGAAATAATGTGCATTAGAAACTTTTTTTTTGGATGTAAAAGTTTCGTGACAACATGTTTTTCTTGCGACTGTACCAATCTTTATGCAATAGTGCGATCTCAAGAGCGCAGTAACGTACATTAGGTGTGTAACATTGGCAGCGCGTGTGGTGCGTGTGGCGCGTGTGGCGCGCACTGTACACAAGTGCACAAACATCTGCACTTCGCTTAAAGCTTCGCGTGATTGATAATATTATAAATACTATAATGTATTGATACGAACCACCCGTATTGCACAACGGTAACTTTTAAAAAATTTGAGACACGGGGTTTGGTAGAAAAATATATCACACTTGAGGTCATTTTGCTACAAGCTATAATTATAAGGCTATTATGATGTTACAAGGTCGACCTGGTGAGGTCCAGGTTCTAAATTTAAATCCTTTAAAAACTAAGAGTTCAAGACTCCATTACTTTTATCTAATAAATTTCTTCTGGTGTTTCCATAGTACAGTGAAAGTCAAACATTGGTAGAATTTATGAAACAGAACTATCTAACTGTCGACTCAACCATTAAAGTTAATACAGGTTTAAAAGTAAACCTTTATTTCACCCAAAGCATATGTAACGCTAATAACAATTAAAGTGGGATCAACTCTAATTAGTACAGAGCCACACCACACTTAATATATTTTGAACCTTATACCATCGTATTAAAGATCAAAGTTCATATAGTTTGGTTGTAGGGAGAATGGTCCCTCGTGCCGGATCTCTGGTAACACCCGCAGCAGCGAGTGCGCGCAATGCACGGCTGCCCCGTGTCCGTGTCCGGCGACACACAAACAAATACTATACATATAATTAGAAATGACAGGTCGCCAACCTCAACCACTTTGTCTCAATAAATCTCCTAATGATGTATATGAAATAATAAATTAATGAATTCAATATCTTTTTTCTAATTAGAAAGGAATCACAGATAACTCAATGTATACGGTCTACAATTTGATAATTTCCAATCTGCTATTACTACGTCTGCTCGTTGCACATTATTTCTAAGTATTTATATTAATATATCTTCGAAAAGGACCATAGACAAAAATGAGCAGTGTAAGCTCGCGTGTTTGTGTGATGAGTGCGCGCCGGGCGGCGGGTAGCGGGTAGCGGGTAGCGGGTTCGAATTAGCCGGGTGCAAAACAAACTGATACACATGAAAAAGGCAATTAAGCGCGCGCCGCCACCGGCACGGATTTACGAGCGCGCCGGGGGGGCGGGGCGGGGGGCGGACTGCGGGGGAGGAGGGGGCGGGGGTGACATCTATTTATATGAAGCCCATGGATCTACGGTTTAATGCGATCATATTAATAAGGTGTTAAGAAATAATGTACCCATTGGTTGTATTTAAAAGAATAAATTCATGTACATACTTTGTAACACGTATGTACATGAATATACTTATATCTTTGTACGTTTTTCAGTTGCGTCGTATAAGTAAAGGCGGCGATATTCTATCGGACTTTATTTACATTAAAAGCTATTTGTGCGGCGACTTCCGGATTCATAGCGTACTTAAGTTTGGAGTTAAAGCGAACTAAGCATGTACTTGGATATTAACAATAGGACTTTGTCCTTACTGTATATTATAATATTACAAAAAAGAGAAGATCCTGTACTCGTACTTGTGCTAATTTTTGTTATTGAAGATTGTTCCAACAAAGTGGTAATATAGAAGGAAGAGTTTTCAGTATTTGATAGTAGGTATTAGAGAGTACCTCCTTGTCATGGAGGGCGCGCGCGTCCCCGTGTATCCTGTCACGCAGCGCCACCAGCTCCAGCGGCCAGCTCGACAGCTCCGCGTCGGGGTCCGACAGCAACACCTGCACATGCGCACACTTACTACACAACTACAACATTATACTAATGAAGAAAGGAAAAATATTAAGTAGACTACCAATAATAAACCTTATTGGCTACAGGGTCTGGCCATGTTTTTTTGTAGAGAAAATACCACAAAAGTGACGTATAAACCGTAATTCTTTTCTGTACCCAAACATACATACTACATAATATAACTGTATGTTTTCACTGTGAAACAACTTGCATAAAAACATATTGTCATCCTACTCATTCTCTTTAATAAAGACAGAGATAATAGTACCTATGTTGTTATACAAACATTGCAGTGAGTTACACTGATAACGACTTACATATATATCACCCATTTTCCACTGCAAAAAACTCACAAACAATAACAATAGTTCACACAACACTGAGAACAAAACTCATGATTTGTATATGTACAATATGTTCACACAACATAGTGTAGATTATTAAAACTTGAGTGCACAAGCGCAGAAACAGAGTGACTGGAAGATATAAAGCAAATGAGGGACATGACCCCACTACCCTTTATCACCGAACACCGATTGATGGGCAAGTGAACAATATAAGCCTTATGTCTAAAGAAATAAGAGCGATTGTTGTTATCACATCATAATATTTACATTCAGTGATTATAAAAATAAATGACTATATTGTGTCATTAATTAATGATTGTTTACTTAAGTAAATAACAGGCTTCAAGAACTTTTGTTAGCGGTGACGCTGACAAATATTATCTTTGTTATAAAGATTCTTTAATAGTATTTGTTTTTTTATTATTCGTAAAAAGTTTGAATTATTCTACATATCTTGTATTTCAAGCAAAATCTAGTAGAATGACCAATATATAAGTTATTAAAAGAATTGACGTAATTATTAACTCAAACTTAACGTAACAGCGATGTCACCGCAAGCTCATATAAATATTCTAAGAATTTGCTAACAGTTTGAAAAATAACATATATCTTTAATACAAACATTACAAAAACAGTTCCAACAATTTTGTTAGCAAACATATTTGAGTAATTAAATCAAGTAGCATCAAGTAACAAATTCCGTTACATTGAAGATAATTTTAGTGGCAATGATTCAGAGCACAAAGTTTAAATAACTTGAGTGCAAAAAATAGTTCATTCATAAAATGTTTAATCTGTGCACAGACAATAAAAAAAAGTTTGTTGGAGACGGCGCGTAACAAAATAACGGGGTCAACCGCGCGAAAAATGTCTCCGCGTCCGCGTCTTGGCGTCCCGCCAGAACCACGAACAAAATGGCGATGACCCGACTCGCACTATACCAGTACTTACGATTATAAACTACGACGTGTAATTTACGTTATCATAAACGTACGTAATAAATTTGTAAATTAAGAACTATAAAAATCTAAAATTGTACCGTTCATTGGATTAATAAAAGGTAGGTGGTAGCTAATATATTGATTACGCTAATCCTAGAACGATACCCTTCTACTAAAAATATTGTTGTCTCTATTCTGTCAAAGACAATGAGAGGAAAAACAATATTTTTTTCGACACTTGTATTCAACGAAGTGTGGTCACAGTAATATTATTTTCCTTACGTCATTTATCATATTATTGAATTTATAAACAACTTAAAACACGTAACTCATACTGTTCAAGATAAACTCAATAAAGAGTAGATAGCGACGTAAAGAAAATCTGATGACCTATGACTTGCCTCTTTGATAGTGACATTTTATTGACCATTTAACTGAGGAGTGGAGAGCTTCATGACACACATGACACATTTATAGGGAAGCGTGTTATTTTTAACTTAATTATTTTCATTTCTAAGTAGTTTTGTATTCTCTGTTAGGAAGAAAAACTGACACTGTGCCGGTGTATCGGCGCAACACTAACCTTATTAAAATATCAAAGTTTAAGTCCCTTCAACAATCAATCATTCAATCTAACTCTTGACTTGGTAACGAAAGCGCGCATTTGCGCTAAATGATTCTAGTTAATAATGTCTTAAATATCATATAACTATTTAAAAAAGTGATTGAGATAAGAAACTTTGAATTTACAGATGCCGGAAAGACAGAAATAATGTTAGAAAAAAGGTCTCGTCAAGATATTAAAGCAAGTCATCTAAGAGTTGAGACAGTACCAGGAATGTGTATGTTATGAGTTATTTTGTATATCAAAAATTTAATGAAATTAACTTTTTTCTTGTTTTATAATGTGTCGATAATAAACACACTTACTCGTCTGCAAATTGGCAAATAATTCCGATCTGGCATGCCTTCACATGTCCACGTCACGAGCACACCACAAACACTGTCACATTTCATACAAAATACACAAATTAAAACAAATCCTATAACGATAACACAGATGTATATAAAAGAGTCCTTCTAGTGAGTTACAAGAAAGTCCATTGAAATAAAACTATAGTCATTCAGACCTTGGTCTATTTCAAGTGACCAGCCTGTGTCCACTACTGCACTAGCTGGCGGACCGCCAAACACAAGGTGCAGTCAGAGAATTAAATTCGCTTCCCACTTATAAGCAAGTATGCTTATGCTCAGGCAGGTTTTCGAACATCAATGTGAGCTTCAAATATAATTTCATCGAAATGGGGAGGAAATAAACGTCTTCCTCAGTACGCTTGGTGCTTTATGAGAGCACTCTGCGAGCACTCAGGCGGGACTGTCGCGTCGCCAAAATATTATTTTGGCACCACCACGTGTTCCGGGTTTGATGTACTCTCAACGAACTCTTGATGTTTGTATGTGTATGTATGAGCGTACCTAAGTGATTCTGTATGTGAATATATGCCTAAAGCATTTGGAAAGGAATTACAAAATTAAATAAAAGCCAAATTTTCTTGTTTTCGAGTTCACCAAAGGGATGCGAAGCAAAAATAGCAAGTAGATATTTTATTGCTAATTACTGAATTTCAACAAATAGCCTTCAGCTTCTTCGCTCACCAAGCAAAATGACCTGTTAACTATTTTATAGCACCTACAGGCTACCAAATAGCTTAGGTTTTCAAACCTGTCCCTTTCATGCGTCAGCCAGTGGACATTCTATAACATTTTTAAAGGTTTATGTATTGCTTAAAAGCTGACTAATCATGATGTGTATATAGCAAGTATATAAGCGAGTACCCACCTTAATCTGCTCTTGTATTTGGTCCAGCACTTCCTGACGGACCTCTTCCAGTCTATTCTCCACTGCATCCTGTTGTACGCAGTCGGTACGTAGTCGGTATGCAGTCGGTACATAGTCGGTACGCAGTCGGTACGGAGGCGGTCCGACGGGTTTAGTGACACGCACAGGTTAGTGGCATTCCAAGCATGCAGGAGAGAAATAACACCCACATATTAGATAGATTATATTTACAAATAGCACCTTTACAGATAGAAAGGAAAGTATGCTCTTTTTGCAGATGAACTTTATACCAGAACTTGTGCATTGAAAAGGTTTGAATTCAGCTCTGAATGTGTGTGAATCTTACATATTATGTCTTTTAAGAGAAATATCGTTAAAATCATAACATTTTGCTCGATTGAATCGGTATTTGCTTTGATATGGAAGATTTTTACAAGAAAGTAATGTTTATATATTTGTTACCAAAAACCGTGCATTATAACTATACAGATTAAATTAGTACTAACAATAACAAAAACATTATTTACGATACTAAAAATATACAGAAGATAAATCTGATCAAAAAAAATTTCGAAAATAATTTCCGAATATACAATTCAAATAGTAACATCATTTTACATGCCAATTATGTGATTTCAGCACATTTGATCAGATTAAGAGATGAAACTCATTTTTGTAATGGTTAAGTATAAGGGTTTGTACACACCAATCATAATAAACATTCATATGTGTACAGTGTGACACTGACCTTCTCCAGCTCCATGTCAATGTCTTGTGGGTAAATGGACACATTTCCCTCCGTGTTCTCCGCTGTCTGGATGTGCGCTTTCAGTTGGTTAATCTAGAAAAAACAAATGAAAATGGGGAGGCATCGTTAATATGTTACTAAGCAATACTAAACTACTATGAGTGCGGCATTGTATTGCTTTGTCATGTCCTACCTGTTCCTCCAGCGCGGCGACTCGCTCCGCGTGCTTGTCGCGTAGGTCGCACACATACGCCGCGTGCTCGCCGCGCATCTCCTCCAATTGTTGTTCGTACTTCTTGTGTAATTGCTTTATCAACTGCTCCATCGGAGTCGACTGGAAGTAAATAGAAAAAACTATTTTAAATTACTTTAAACATAAGGTTTTGTTGTTCACAAGAGTCCAACATAAGATAATAAATGAATATATATTTATCTTTTTTATACACACCTCGAATGTGAGCGAGGGTAAGTCGGCGCTGCGCGTGCGCCGCCTGCAGTCGCCGGCGGCCGCGTCCGCGCACTCGGACGCCGCGCCGCTCGGGGGCGACACGCACGCGCGCCCGCGCCACACCTCCTCAGAGTAGCTGCAACCGTTGTATAACTTATTATAATCTAAAACTTATTATTTAGATAAATTATGAACTATTTGTACAATCTGACTCACTTATATTTAATTAAAAACAATATTAAAATAACCTTACCTTCTTTTTAATGGCCTTAGCAGCATAAATAGAGAGAATTAGTCATTAATAAATTTCATTATATTAATCTAAATAAAATACTGGAATGCATTTTTACCTTCTTTCCATATCAGAGCATTTCTTTTCGAAATATGTCCGTAGATTCTCCATCTCTTTCTCATGCTTGATGCTGAGCTCCTCTCTCAAGGCGTCGATGTCTGCGTTGCCCGCTTTTACGCAGGCCAGCAGCTCCCGCAGCCGGCGAGTCTCGATACTATACGCTTGTTTGTCTTGTTGCAACTGAGCTTCCATATCTTTCATTTCCGTATCGAAATCTATACGCATCTTGCCAATTTCATCGCACAATACCTGAATAATACTTTCGCGCAGTTTATTTCTTAAATTCTCTTCTATATACTCTTCGAATTTATTTAACAACGTCACCACTTTAACCTCAAAACCGTTTTCAAATTCGTCCGTATCGGAAGATCTTAAATCAGATTTGGAATAGTTAACTGTGATTTCCTCTCTGTCAATATCTTTTTCACCATTGGAACACTGCAAAGATGTTGTGCCACTCATCACGGCGGAATAGAACTTTGTGGTGTCATCTTTGACCATGGACTGGTACTTGATAAAATCGGACAGTTGCGCTTTTACTGTGTCATGTTCGGATAGTGGTGCGTCAGCGGTGACGTGCTGCAAGTGCTGCAGTTCGTCCACCAGATGGTGGTTGTCATGTTTGAGCTGGTCCCGTTCCTGGACGGATCGCTGTAACGAGACGGTCAGTTCCGCGATTAATTCGTCACGTCGCGTCATCGCGTCTTCGAGGTACACAAGCTGAAAGTACAAACAAGCATTCAATACAACTAGCAATCATACAAGCAAATATTCTTGTACCATGAACATATTTGCTGTGCCAAAATTAGAATAATTAGCAGTCGTCATTTTTTTGCTTATCATAAATAATTTATTCATGTTTTATTTACTAATTTTTTGAGGTAGTTTAATGAATAAGTTGTTATGTGTATATTATATACCATTGTATATGATTTCATTAATTGGTTGATCAATAAATATAAAAACTTTATGTAAAACTTCTTTCATCATAACATACCGCAACATATGTTTATTTAACTACCCTCAAATAAATTATATATACCAGGATTGTTAAAATGCATAGGCTTATTATTTGTGCTTATTGTTTGACCCTGCAAGCCCCGGCCTGCTGTTAATCTTGTATTTATTTCCACATGCACACACACTATATTTTAGACATCATAAAAATAGCATGAGCAGCCAAAGCAGTGAACTCATAACAATATGATGTATACTGTGATTACCCACTTCCAAAACATGCTTACAATAACATTTTCAGTTTAAGGAAAAAATTGCAATATTTCTTCTTAAAACATGTTTTGGCAGTGGAAACTCACAAATAAACATTATACACAGGCCATATGATAATCAAAACATGCACACCCCACACCAATGTACTAATCTAGCCCTTCCAATAAGTAATTAGTCTAACCAAATTAGCATTTTATATAAATTAAATGTTAAAATATGGCAACCTTTATGTTAATTCTATGTACAAAAAAATAAAATAAATGAATATTAGTCAACATGCAGTTTTATTCATAATTTTCACTTAAAATGTTGGTCATTAAATTTTATAACAAGAATGCAGGAGATAATTAACCTGGTGCAAATAATAAAGTGTTACCAAGCAAGTGAGGTGCGTGACCAGTATTAACAACACACAAAGCAAGAACACCAGGACAATGCACACACAGCAACAATATCCACACACAAGCAGTACCTTCTCTTGATATTCCTCGCATATAGTCTTATAATCCGTTGTCATTGTACTCATTGAAATTGTCTCCTCTACTGGCATTGACTTCAACTGCCTCGGACTCTCTTCATCTTTTTCTTTTGCATTTTCAACTGTCATTTCTTCAATTAATAGATCCTTTTCAGTTTTATCACTTGACAGACTCTCCATTGGTGACTTTTCCGGTGAAGCCTGTTGGCTCTTCTGTTCCACTTCATCATAAATCTCCTCAACCTTTACCCCCTCATTGCCAACAACTAAAAATGGTGATAATAAATTCTGGAATGCAGGAATTGGAGCAATTTGGCTCTCGATAACTGTGCCACCTTCAGGGGGCGGACCAAAGATAATTTTTGCCGCTTGCATAGGAAATTTAGGTACACCATGACCTCTAATATCTAGCTTAATGATCTCCTCAGATTCAGAGCTGTCTCTGGGAGTTCCCTCAGCTTTATGTTCAAAGTGTTTTGAAGTATCAGATATATTATTTTCATTGTTTGAATAGGAATTTTGACTGACATCTTCATTCAGTGAATCAAGATATTCACTACAAAGTGACTCCTTTGGACTATCAACTTCATCTTTTTGATCATCCTGCTGTTGGTCAGAGTGGTCAGATTTAATACTACTTTCATTTTCAAGCTCTTTTTGTTCATTATTGTCAGAATGAAGTGATAAAGACTTTGAGAGAATTCCCTTTGAATCAATTGACATAGTCAAATTAACAGGGCTCTCTTTGCTAATATGAGTATTATTATCAACATTCCAAGAGAGCTTGGAAGGATCTTCAAGGTTGCTGTTATTAGAATGTGGGACAGGAATATTTGCGCTGTTATCTGAGGTATTCCCTTTATCAACATTTAATATATCATGAGATGTCTGCCCTTCGTTTAAATCGCCCGACTCGGTTACGGAATATTCAATTTCGGATGGGACATGTTCAGATATTGACTCTGTTTCATCATCGACCTCGACATGTTGCGATTTGCCGCCTTCAGCAGTCTGACCTGTATCGAGAGCAGATTCCGATTCATCGTCTTCGATCGTGCTCATGTTGGGAATCTGTTGAGAATGTACGACATCCGGAAGGACATTCTAAAAATATACAAAATAATAAAAATAAACTCGCGGAGTAAATATTTTTCAACGGTAGTAGTGTCTACAAAAATGAAGTAAAACAACAATTTCAAACAGACCTGTTACAGGTATTATAGAAAAAACTCTATCCGCAGGTTTTAAAACGAACTTTTACGAATTAAATCAACGTTTATAAATATCCTCGGAAGCTTTTGTAAAACATTCATAAATAGATGTTATTAAATCAAATACTTGCCTTGTGGTCTGTTGTATGAGGCGTTAATTTTTCTGTGTCATCCATAATTTAAGTCATTCATATTACAATCACGCAAATAGTACATAGAAAATTCACAAAATTCGTCGTCAAGGCGACGTTTTTTTCAAACATAAATGTCGTACGTACACAAGCGCCATTTACGGACTGACATTCCGTTTTTGTAAACAGCATTGCATAGATCTCATTTACAACTTTTTTTATTTACTCAATAAAAATAAATTGTAAATAATGTCGTGAAAAATGAATAATTTCACAATATAAATAGAATACTTTAATAATACTGATTCCCAATTAATTGTACACAGTTCTTTTTTAACTTACGAGATCATTTCTTACCGCTGGCTAGATAACTCGATTAAAATAGCATGCAGTTCAGGTCACGGTTTGCATTACTGAAGCAGATCAGTGAACTGCAACTCAGCACAATTTGTACCTGCTTTCTATTGAGCCACTTCAGAGCTGATTCACACATCTTTAGTTGATGGTGAGTGGCAACATTATGTTAAATAGGTATAAAAAAAATTTGCGTCCGTTCATCGGTCACCGGCCGATTGCGAAAATTGTCAGTTTACAATTTCACTAGGCAAATAATTAAAAGATGAGCTAAATTTAGTCTTAAATTGATAAAAGAGAATGTCTAGATAAAATGGTATTAATCTAAGGAGGACAATGAACCTGTGAGCAATGTGAGGACTTATTTTGTTGAAAATAAAACAAAAAACTGCTTTACAAACTTCTTTCTATTATAAATAGTACAGTAAAAATAATTTTAATAAGGCCAACTAATGGTTTTTGTGCATTCTACATTTGTATTGCTATTAAAATATGTTATCTCGCTCATTTTTTGAAAAAAGCTGAGTTTTTTATGAGACTTAGTCCAGAGGTCCAGATTCTATGTTTCTCTTTCTATGGTATACAGTGCAATAAGTAAACATATATTCATAATATTCAGGGATCAGGTAAAAAATTAAATGTTAGAAATCTAGAATTTATTGTCTATTATCTTTTCTTTACCCCTTTTGTTACTCATAGTTTGAGCAACTAATATTAAACCTGCCGTATCAGTAGCTTAACAAGCTTAATTCGAAGAGTTACAAAAAAAAATTATTAAAAAAAATAAAGAAAAAATACAGAGTAAAAATAAATAAAACAAAATGAAATGATATCCAGTCTGTATTAAATTGTCATCAGAAGCGATTAGTGTTAGTACATATTGTAAATAAAAAAAAATTCTATTAGTAAATATAAGTTTAGAAATTAAGGTTATAAATGAAGACGGTTACCCAAAAACAAACGCACTTAAGAATTACAAATGTAACATTGTAATATGTTTTTAATTCCTACTCCGTAACAAATTATAACATGCAGATGTCTAGGATAGTTTATAAATATGTCTATACAACATATTACTCTTCTGTTGTTTATCTGTATATAATATATACTCTCTTTTAAACTCGTTACATAATTGCCTTTAATATATAAAACTTTTAACATAATACATAACTGGTCAATTAAATATAATTTTATTTTGAGAGGAATTTTGCTCAATTTGGCACAATAAAAAGAAAATATTTCACGACATTCTAACACTTTTAACGTCTTCTGAGGTTTTATTGTTGAAATTGCTCATCTCTGTTAGCATCAACGTATTACCAAATCAAATATTATAATCAGCTGATGTCCTATTCGATTCTATGCTTAGGAATTAATTTGTAGTGCATTGCGTAGTTAATAAGTTTTCTATAAATCCTTGCGAAGTTCTTGCATCTTAATTTTAAAACATACATGTAGATGTATATAGATATAGACCTAGAATTTAAAAGAAAACAAATCAAATATGTTTTAATATTGGATAAAACGAAAATTACAAATTACCGACTAGTTTTTACAGTCAATCAATTGGGGCGAATGCACGAGTAAATTTATATTTCTTTTCTTCCACTGCAAGATGAAGACCTCCATAAGGACGCGATAATACGAAATATATTGTCAGTCGCCGCCTTATCCTTCTATGAAGTCGATTGTGAGCCCAAGAATCTGCGACTTCGTCTTTGCCCTGACAAAGTCGCGGCTCACTGTGACTGACTGATAATAACTTTGTTGTGAACAAAGCCTAAGAATCGCAATAAAACTGGTTCTTGTACGAAGCTCTCACAACCTTATCCATATCGTAGTTTCATCTTCAGAGAGGTCTATGTAAGTTAGTCGACTTTTATCTGCCCTGTCGGTCTTATAAGTTCGTATAAGTTAAGCATTTTATCGAGTAGCATCGATTACCCTGGCCTCTATAATAATAATACACTTTATAAAAATCTTATTTAAATTTGGAAGCGCTATTGCGTACTGAAAGTATTAACAAATTGATAAATCTATGTGAATTATGTTTACCTAAATGATGCAAGAATAATGCATTAGTGCTTGTTCATACGTAAGTCACGGGCGCGAACGCGGTCTAAAAAAATCATAAAACATTTTGTTGTATGAGTTAGTGACATCTAAATAGCGGCACAGCGCGAGTTATACATGAACAAGCTCTAATGCATTTTGTTTTATGACGAAGTTACGTCAAAGTAGCGTTACGAACTAATAAATTGTAAATACAAAAGAATGTCGTGCACATCTTGATTGTAAATAATTTCCTTAACATTACAGTAAGCGTCGCATTAAATATTCGGCGAACGATCGTTCGTCACGCGAACACTTGTAGAAATAAAAATGCAAATTTATCATATAAATCACGGATAAGTCTCCGTCGCATATAAACTAATCTAACGCACGCACATACATTTTCTTACAGCCGAGTTGAGGAACACAACGCCTATGGCATAAGTACCAACTTATATGTGACATATTGTCTGCGGAAGCTGGAACTAATGTTTGACGAAATCCTGGAAAGAAATTATTATATCATTATATAACTGTTGTTTGTTTTAAGCTTCATAATTAAACATTTATAATAAATATGTAAATATTACGTCTAGAACTTACTAGTAAGTATTCTTACTTAAAAGAAATGAACCTGGAAATAGAAATTTCACCTCCTAGATAAATCCCGAACCATTTGTTTTGAGAAAGAAAATTTTGCTAGACACAGATATTGGCCTAAATGTGGGTCGTGGTTTGGTAGGTTTACATTGAAGCATTTGAATGTTTAATTAAGTAAAATATAAGTATATGTTATTTGGAGTGGGAAAAATAATTACTACTAGAAAAAAATAAATTGCTATATTTACAATTCAACAAACATACAACACAATGTCAGTGCAACCAACCAGCTTGAGATGGTCCGTGTTATGTACAGCGAGAGGCAGCGCTGAGGGGCTGCAGTCAGGTGGCGGAGCGCGTCTCCTTCTCTTCCTCTTCCTCCTCCTCCTCCTGCGCCATCAGCTTCCGCGCCAGCTGTAATGCCTGCAATGGGTTAATATGTATGTGTCATATTTAGGGTATTATGTAAATAACTCTCCATGCATGCAACTGTAGTAAGGACATAAACTAAAATTTTATTTTATTTTGTTGCATATATTTTCATATTATAGTAAGATGTTTATTTATTTTATAATAGTTTTGCAGATTAAAAAAAATATAAATGAAGATCTATCAAATTACAATGAAAAAATACTTAAATTATCCAAGATGTGATAAGAAGATTGGAAATTCCGATTAAAGTTAGATTAATAAAATTTGAGTACTATTATTATATGTAATTCATCGCTGTTGATAGTTTATTACATTGTTTGTTGATAAGTCACAGATAAAAGTGATATATTTATTTTATATATCTGGATGTTATAACACTTTCTGGTAATAGCTATATAAAAAATCCTTATCAATACAATAAAGACTATTCTTTCAAAATACAAGGTATTTCAGCTATTTCATGAATATTTCCCTTTTATTTACCCATAGGACATTTTTCAAATGAGACTTTTAACATGTTTCATTGTTATAAGCATTAACAATAAGTACTAGACATTTAGGGTCTCTCTATACATTTGGCATGGGTGTGACCTTGCCAAAAACGTTATACCGTCTTGCGTGCGTGACACGCCTTCATTAACACATCACTTAACAAAATAGAGTTAAAAATACTTCTATGTGTATTGTTTGACTAAAAAAATTTAATGCAAAAAAAATGGATAGACCATAATGTAATCAGAGATTTTCTAATTCACTATTAAACAGATCTCTCTTTTTTTTTAAAATATTAGCAGATTTTTTTTGGAAATTTACTAATATTTGTTTTTACCATTCCAACTAAGCTCTAGGCTTGTGTTAGGATAATATTTATGACAATGGTCGAATGGCGGGATTCGACCCCGACCTAGTTATCGGAAATCCGTACCCGTAACCGTACATTAGGCTATTGACGTTTCATTTTAAAGCTTTAATAAAAATTATTACATATTTTTTTCTAATTATTTTATTTACCTCTATTTCATATTATTAATAATTCTCAATGAATACAAAATGGTTTGGTTTGATCTTATAACATCCTGGAGTTAGAGAAGCGAATAAGTGTAAATAGGCAATGTGCATTCATTGTTTAACTTTAATAAATGCACTATGTGTCATAACTACTGTACCTACACAAGCTATTATATACATATCTCTATGTAGTATACAATTTCAGTCATTGTTAGCTGTTAAGATAGAACAATAGGTTTGTAGAACATTATCATTATTATCTATATTTACTAAACGAAAGCGGAAGAGTGTTTTTTTTATAATAAGGTGTAATTTTTCATTCAGGGCACATAAGCAATAAGGTTGTTACTCAGCCAGGTTCATTATATATTAAGCATGAAACAAATCTCAGTACACCACTAAGTAGGAGAAAACTAGATAAGTCATGCAATTTTATTAGATATCTACAAAATTTAAAACAAAAAACAAAGATCTCAAATCAACCTAAATTCATATTAAATCTATAAATATACCAGATGAGATAGTACCTAAAAAAATATATAAAGGCAAATTGCATGTAATTTTGTTATCAAGTACAAAGCGTAGGCCGCCAGCCACTTGAATGATAAAGTGTGAGTCATCACCACAACACATCCAACACCCACTAAACTTACTAATTAACCATTTACATCTACATAGAAGAAGATTTAGTTACCATTTACCAATTTTATTACATTGTTGATAAATAATGCCAAACTGATGTTCTATGTTAATAATATTTATATAGATTTAGTGAAGTATATTGGTATTTGATTTACTTAATTATATTTAAAGTGTTTGTATTGCTAGTAATTTGGATTGCATGCAAAAGTCTTGATATACATGGTAAAATAATAAACATGTATTTTAAATGAATTGCAAAGGCCCAAAGGCAAAACAAATTTAAAATAATATGCATCATTTGAAATTTACTATAGAACTAAAAATTACAAAAATATGTAGATGTAAATATAACCTGAAATTCATTGTAGTGCATTTTCCGTTTCTTTTCAAACTCGAGGCGCCGCTGTCGCACTTCCTCGGGCTCATCCATATCCTCATCGCTGTCGCAGGGCTCCACGCACTTGGGCGGCTTGTTCATGCTCGCCGCGAGCTTTGCCGCCAATATGTTTGCGTCTAATTCGTCTGCCGGCTCTAAGTCGCCATCTATCGCTTCTGAGAAAGGAGTTTTAGGCTCGTCCACTTTCATATGTCCGTAATCTTTGTCGGCAGGATGAAACGTCTCCATAATGTTCATTTCGTCAAACCTCTGCTCTTTTGGTCTCTTACTCGTAGAAGGTGTTCCGTCTTGCCCGTCGACACTTCTTGAGGTCTTTAATATGCCCTTTGAGGGCTTTTTCTGTAAATTCTGTGCCATAGCGAAAGGTTTACAGTTGCATCTTATAAACTTGAGATGAAAAATTCCGGTATAAGACGATTTATTTTATTTTTCAGCAGATGACAAATCCGGCAATTCTTACCATTTTCTGACATATGCACAAATGTTGCTATTTTTTGCCAAGAAAGTAATGTTTAAAAATAAAATTAATTTTATATTTGACATTGCTGTTATGTTGCCAAAAATGGCTCTGCAACCCGTTACTACGGTTAGGGAAGACTTACAAGGAAGTAATTATAAAAGGCGAGGAAAAGTTAAGAGACTCTTCAAATATTAGTGTTATTTTTGAAAATATTTCCAATGGGAAATATAATTATATGGAATTTCGTTCATCTGTATTTGCCTTTTTAATTTTATCTGTGACACTTGTGACATTGTCAAATCAAATCTATATAATGACATTGTTATTGTCAAAATCAAATGCCATTTCTTAATGTTTGTTTTTTTTTACAAAAATGTGTTAAGATTACAAAATTAAAAGAAGTACGAAGAAAATTTAATAATCAAAATGGTTGAAGACTCCGCCTTAAATACTAATAAGCCAAAGGTAAAATTAATAATGTAATGCGGGAGAGCCGTGTTTGGTATTTACAATTTCTGACTTTGTATTTGTATTCACTTTAAGCTACCTTTAGGCTGTTCTAATTCAATGATGCTGAGTTATATTATCTTACTACTTTTGCATGTTTCTATCTGCATAACAACATTAAATCTGAATTTTTAATTAAAATAATGCTTCTTGCTTCAGACGAAGGCAACAAGGCCTAAAGCAGTGTACTTATGGACTGAAGCCGACGTACAGAAATGGCTTCGCCGTCACTGCAGTGACTACTACAGCCTGTACTGGGAAAGGTTTCATGAGGTAATGTAAATTATTGTCAGTTGTGGATCAATTATTAAAATTATTCAACAAAGATACAGTGTTAATGTGCAATAATTTCCATATTAATTGTTAATTCACAGCATGATATTACTGGAAGAGCTCTAGTTAGAATCAATGACAATACTTTATTAAGAATGGGCATCACAAACAAGGAGCACAGGGAGGCGATTTGGAGGGAAATTCTAAAACTACGACTCAAGACTGATATTGTGGAGATACGAGACTTGGAACGGGCAGATTTTAACTATGATTTGTGACACAGGGAGTCATGCAATGTTGTTGCAACTCGTCAATCTGTTTTTTTAAAACATGCGCTCAAACTGTTGAATGTTATAGTAGCTCTAAGGTTTATGACACAGCATAAGTGGGAGAAGGACAGCTAAATAATTGAATTTGTTAGTCTTTGTGTTTATTACACTTCAAGTAAATCTACACGATATTGTTATACTGTTGAAATTTGTGTTAAAATTTTATCAGCTCATGAATATAATATTTTTCAAATTAACTATTATAAATGATGTTCCTATTAAAATTTATAGACATTTTTTTTTACGAAATATGAAATGAAATGCTAGAAAATTCAAATATACTTTAACATTTATTTTTTTCTTCTAAGGTGCTTGCAAAGACATTTAAGTAAAGAGGATGGACATTACAAATTATTTTTTTTAGCTCAAATGCATAAACCACTGGTGCTATCTCAGTTGTCAAGTTTGACATGCCAAGTTGTAACACTATACAGTGCATTTGGCATGTCATAAAAAAAATTGCCAAAATTGTAATAATTTCTCTATGATTTTACATAGTGTTATAAAATAGAAGTATTATATTAAAATATGTGTATATATCATAACAATGTTTTTTGATATTTTCAATGTCTTTATAATATATTATCAAAATAAGGCTCCGAGCCCCACTGTGGGGACGTATAGTGAGCTGATGATGATCCAAATTATGTGTTTCAAATCCTATATTTTATTAATATGTTAACCAATAGCGCTGGTTTTGATTTGATAAACAGTGGTAATGTAGGCATTATGTCATTTCTATAACTACATATGTTTCAATCTCTTTGGGTGCTTTGAATGTTTGTAAATGTGTAAGAAATCAATTTATAAAATGTAAAGTAATTGATGTTGAACAACTTGAACTCCTTTGAGACAAGGTTAATGTAATATTGTTATGGTAATAAAGAAAATTATGTATAACATTAAATATATTTCCAGTTTGATTATATTTCTGCATTACTCGGTTCTGTAAAATATTATATATTGTTTGCAAAAGTAAATAGTCATTTTTGGATTAGTATGTCTTACATGTATGAATGAAACATTCTTTTTGTTTCATTTTCATATAATTTTAACTACATAATGTATTATTACACAGTTTGATTTAGCGTGTATGTTGAGAAAACATAATTTACATTTAAGAATTGATATTTTTGGTTAGGGTTATGTTTGACAATAATTATTAAGAGCATAAAAAATTCTATTAATATAGTATTAGCTATATTTGTGTACAGAATAAGAAAAATGATGCTCAAATTAATAAAACTTGTTGAACTAAACTTTTATATTATTCAAACCCTCCTCCAGAATAACGCCCTCTATTGGTTAAAAAAGACAAGAATGGAATATTTTAAAACGTTATTTTCTTGGAACATAAAGTAATAATTTATTCATTTTATGTCTGCTAATTTACAATAACCGACGATTTATTAGATAAATATTTATCGCTTTTAATGTGATCAATCGAGTGTTGTTTCAATAAACATTATTGAATACCGTGTATTGGTGCGTCAAACAATTTCGCGCGAAGCCGGCGCGGCGCGGCGCGCGTCCCGTCTCACTTCTGCTTAGCAAAACGTAAATATTTGCTGATGAGAGCAATTTACGATCGCTGAGAACATTCACATAAACTTTATATCGAATGTATCGGGCATTAAAGTATTGGAATTTCGGTTTATTGTATTGATCAATTTATATATCCGAATATAAACTTTAATAGAGAGTTTAAAAGGATTTTTTTAAACGTAATTCTTTATCTTATTTTGATAGAAAAGGCCACACAGAAAAATCTTTTCTTTTGTGGTCTTGAAAGAAAAAAACCCTTGGTTTCTAAGACCAAAATCTCTGTATAATACATATCTTTATCCTAGACGTTATTACTAGTCATTAGAGATAACGATACGTTTCACACAGATTTTCAGAAACTCGAGGTAACGGCCGGAATAAAAGTATAGACCGACAGAGACATCTGACCCGGTGGACATAACTGAAACTAAATATGATAGCTCATTAGCGCCCTCTTTTTATGCTTTTGTCGTACGACTCTTTTCTATGTTCACGTAAGCTTTTCATATTTTCTGTCAGAACCAATCGATAGCAGCGCCTCTCGCACCAAGCTAGACAGCCTTGTTGGGCAATAAAATAAATTGTGCAACAATTATAAGATGAATTTTTCAAATTTATGTTAATTTAATTAAGAAAATTCTATTTTTGTTTTTTGTTATTGCTGGTCCTTTTTTATATTTAGGTTGCATATGTAATTTTTTCAGAACAAAATTATACCTTTAAGATGAAGGGAAAAAAACGTTAATACCATTTTTTCATATGTTGTAAGTGCTCTACATTATATTGAGGGGTTCGCGTTTCGTTCTGTAGAAGGTGCGGTATTCATCAGTCCCGACTTCATAAATTAAACACCTGGAAACGTTTCTCTTCAATGTTTGTATTTGTATCGGTTGCTTTGGAAACGGGGCGATGTATCCGTTTTTCTTATAACTCTTTGAATTTTAGTTTCAACGGTCGAGAAACTTGTAAATAGCTATTATTATTGGTTAACTAGGTACTTATTATAAAATTACAAGAATAACAAAGAGAAAGAACACACTCATTAACTTTAATAAGTCTGTAATAGAATCCAAAGATATTTGATAGTCGTGTTATATGGACAACAGAAATAGTCCAGCTATCGCAGCGCCATCTCTGTCGAGGATATCTGTTGCAGCGATGAACGATGTTGAAATGTGTTTATAGTGTTAAATTTGTTATGGCTAGTAAGTGATGAATGCAGGAATGGATGACTTGTTAAACATAGACACGTGCTCTAGATGTAATTCTGAGGAATATTACTAGTTTGTGTTTGTTCTAGTTAGGAATATTACCAATCTAAAACTAAGTCTGAGTGAGTTACAATGAGGTTGGAAATAATTACTTTGTTATATAAATAAGTTATTCCTTGCATCGAGTACTTATTCAACCAACGTGAAAATGTTAACGCTTGTCGACAGTTTACAAAAAGCACTTGGTCGTGTAAGAAAGAAGTAATCAAATATGAAGACATTCTCTCATTTAATGATGTGTTATAATTAACCAGTTTGTTACAATCTGGTCCACTAATACAATTGGAGAAGTTAAAACGACTGAGTAGAGTGAGGATTTATAGTGACTACTCGTACGCGTTGTACTTTTTTGTACTACAAATACCTCACGCCCTGGCAGCAAGGCGTACTATCGATGCTAGGAATGTATTGCTCAAGTCACAGACGGGTTAGTTGCGGGATTAGGTGGGATAAATGTCCACAGGGTGAGCGATAGACGCGGTAACGCTATGCTATACGAAGATGTTCAGCAGTTGCTACTGTTTTTGGCGGATCTACTTCAGTTTGATCCTTTAACCTCCCTGAGGGTCGATTTTAGCAAGGTTTTTCTCTTTGTGTTTCAGTTGATTCATTGTTGAACCAGAGATAAACTGTATATGATACCGCTTCAGTTCATGACAGCGTACAAAAGATTGTCGGCGCGGGCAGACGGTCCGAAATAGCCATTTTAATGACCCTCCTTTGTTTATTATTCTTGCCGGCCGGCCGCCGATGGATGCGCTTTTTATAACCCGACCGGGACCTCGCCACGGCACAATACTTTTACATCTATCTGAAGGAAATTAATTTTATTATAGCACTGATTACTTTTAATCTAACCATCAACCGTTTCATATTTAAAATAATTAGTATATAATTATAATACTGTACCAGCTAATCTACTCGGTTCTCAGTGACCGGAAACCTCGGAAAATTCAAGTTTACTTAACAGTATGTATAGCTATTAAAATATTAAATCGCATTTGAAATGTTTAAAGATCTTTCATCTTATACAACAGTTGTACCTTTTCTTAGAATTGACTAATTTAGGAAAAAACAACATATGGTTACAATCAGCTTTGTGTTGAAACATCGTAATTTACAACACAAACATTTCGGACTGAAAAGTATCATACATCATAAAGAAACGTTTTTCAGATCGAAAAACAAACATTTTATGCCCGTGTGAGTTACATTGCGCGCGTTTTTCATACTAACTATAACATAGCAAATGTTTCGCTAATCACTAGCTGTTATGATTAGTGAGAAAGAAAAGGGTGAGAGCGACCTATTCTTGCGTTAACTTGTGTCGTGTCCAGTCCCCAGTGTGAACCAGAGACCAGTGGACCACTGAGACCGAGCGGGAACAGTCAGCCGGCAGTGCAGCGCGCTCATCACAAGTGCGCGAGCCTGCGCGCGGCGGCCATCATTAAAAATTTCCCCGCCTTTGATCTTCGTAAAGATTATAAAGATATTAACTTAATTATTTATTTATTATAACATTAAAATTATTTTCGGTGTTTTAAGTGTTGTGCAACATAGTTTCTGCAGATTATCGGAGGTTTGTATATGTTCATTTATATTTAACATTTTATTTATTTTAGTTAAATTTTCATGAGTTTACTTGTTTGCGCTGTGTATATAACAGTTGCAGAAATTTCATTCAAATTGAGATATTAAGATTTATTAATGCTTTATGCTTTCTTACAAAAACAGATATGTATGTGAAAGTTGACATGAAATAATCGTAGCAGTTTTACAACAGCAACTGAATTTAATGATTCAGGTCATATTAATAAAACGAAATCTCATGTTTCATACATGACCTAATTTTAACAGCAATTTTTTAATTCAATTTAACATGAAAATTTGAGCGAAGAATAATTTCGTAGCACTTTCGTAGATCTTTCAAATGCTCGTACCTCTATGTACAATTTCGTAGCATTAACGTAGTAGGTGCCCACTTATCGAATTAAAATAAAACTAATAAAGGGCGATACGTTAAGTATACATTATATTAATAAATATATCGTGTACGCGAACCCTAAGCCATAAATATGTTTTCTCCGACATGATATTTATTCAATCTGTCTCGGAAGTTGACACAGAACAGTTAAGAAAAACAGTTTATTTCCGCAGACGAATAGAAATTAAAACGTGAACGCATCGCTCAAAATCTTTGCTTCTTTGCTTGTTGCTAGGAAAATGTTACTCTACTTTGATTAGAGATTACATGAACATCTATAAATTATTTCCCTCTGTTCCTGATCATATTTTTTAAATATCTTATAAAAATTATATTTTCCGATATTAATAAATATAAAATAATTACTCAAAATAGTAGTTAATGTCTATAATAAATTCTACCTTAAGAAATCGAAGTTCTCAAAATTAACATAAAAGTTGTTTATCAAGCTGCCGCGTAAGATATTTCAAAAACTTTACACAAACTAACTAAATAAATTTTTTTCCAATCATTTAAGCATCTATTCTACCAAGGAAGAGACAAATTTATCGAGATTAGAGCTAACTAAAACACATTTATCTAAGTTGCCTTGCATAATGACAGCATAATTAAACATTGGTAGTAGCATATAATAAAGGCATTCCATCAGCGCCGGCGCAGGCGCACGGGCAGGCGCATGCGCCGGCTGCCAAGCGGGATGGTATGTTATGTGTACAAGCTGCATATGATCGCTGACTGATCGCACGTCGTCGCACTCTTGTTGTACGCATTTTATTGTACGATTACTCTTAAAGTATTTATTCGTAGAATATCTCTAATCGGAACGTCTACGATGTCAGCTAATATTTATATTTTGTTAACAAATTAAATAACTACAAACAAGAAAAAAAAAATGTTATCGGGACAACATGACGTAGTATTTTTATTTTCATATCTGTACAATGTCTGTAAAACAAAGTAATTAATGTAATTCCGGTGTCAGATTTCAGTCAACAAGAAAACAACTTTTATTGTTCAAATTATCAACACAATGTCACGTGCAATTTTAACGCTTATGTAAACTTTGTGTTGTGTTAAGACCATTAAAACATAGTTTAACGATATAATAAATTCTATAGTCATAATTAATAAATATGCCAAGAATTTTGCAATTAGAAAATTCTTTGCATAAAAAGTATATTTTTAACACTGAAACGGTAAAATATTTGTCATGATCAAGAATAAATACGCATGCATTCGAGTGCATTGTACTGATTGGCCTCAATTTCACATGAACTTGGCAAATTTACGTTAATTATGCAGTGCAGTGAACATGGCGTGCTGTAATTAGGCGACGGGAGGAGTGCCAAGCGGTGCAAAGCGTTGCCAGCCCTGCTGCGGCCGCGGTTGCTACGATAACTAATCAAGGAACGAAAATGAAAATGTACATTTCTCTGACATACTGTTGCACACCGTGTATTAACTAATTGGCCGGAAAATAAAAATTCGTTTTAAATGTTCTCTTACTTTCTAAGAAATGACACTAGCTTGTTATTAACAAACCATAGTTATGATCAATTGCTGACATACACGTAAGACAGGAAAGAGACAGAAATAATAAAATATGAGAGATAAGTTGTAGTCAGAATAAGTAGGATAAAAACATTATCAAGGGCACACTAAGTTTTCCGCTCAAACTGATCAGACACAAACAATCCAACTTCTACTTCTACCTCTCTATTTAGCCTCCTTTAATTAATTTTATATTATATTGCAGTCCTGTTAAACTGATTAGACATGACTATGCTGTAACAAATTAATAGAACAAGACTAGAGTCTGCTGCGCTGTCCTTAGCATACTCCACACGGCCGGCAGCAGACGGCGTGCGGTTGCCAAGTCTGCTAAGTTTGCCAAATCCAACGGCTGGTCGCTAGGAAGTGCCAAGCGCACGTCGCGATGTTGTGATTTACGCCACGTCTGTCCAAACATTAGATAAAGCTGGTTTATACTAATTGAATTACTAACTTGCTTTTTAGCCGTCGTGGGATACATACCGCTATATCATAATCATAAAAATTTTAAAAATTCTAAAATTGTATTGAACCTAACGACAAGATTTTAACAGTTGTCCTACAGAGAACGTACTAAATTCAACGCCCAAGTCAACTACGTAAAAGTTTTCATAATGTTAAACTTTTATAATGACACAATTTCACAACAAACACTTTGTCATTTTAATGGTTTCCATTAATCTGGAAACATTTTGGCATTTATTATTTTTATTGACCGACTAAAGTGCTACGAAGTCTATTTTTATGTTGTGTTGCTACGAATAATATTTTCAAATCTTAATATAGAAAAAACATACTAATTTCTTTTCACTATTTATTTCTCCTAGGTATGTAATTCTGTTAGTACCTAAAAGGTAACCAGTATGATAACATTTAAGTTCTTTGATACTAATTATATAATAATATAAAAGTTATTTGTATGTCGTAATGGTGTTGACCGACTGCCGCGAATGAGGCCGATATCGCTCACATGTGATTTACTCGCGTCCAGTCTAGTGTGGCACTGGCACGCAGTGATCGTAATGTTTGTATACATTGTTCTGTGTAACACAGCTTGTGTAACAATTTAATCTTAACTTTTTCATCTCGAAAATGCCTATGAACAAATACATAAATACCAAGCTGACAAAGGGGCAAACGAGCAACAAATCGCCTAAAATTATTTGATCCGACGCCCTTGGATATCCGTAACGCCAGAGGAACCGCAGTTGCGTTGCCGACCTTTAAGGGAGGTACGCTCTTTTCTTCAAGGCCCCTATTTCGTAATTGTTTGGAAATACCGCTGAGGTCAGAGTATTCCACAACGTGATGTGCGAGCTTGTTATAATCATGTCTTTATACTTAAAATAAATGTAGTTCACTCGTGTTCTATTTTACATGCATTGAAGCCATACAGTAACACGATTAAATGTTGAAAAGATTTCATAAGACCCATGTACTAAGCCTGTCGCACTACAATGGTTTCTTTTGATTACATTTTAATAGACTTCAAAATGGGTTCTCAATTTGTCTATATGTTTTTGTTACATGTTAGGTATATTTTAATTTGTTTGATTAGTAAGCAGCGGCAGATATTTTGGAATTCGGGACAACATTACACGATCCCGGAATGTTTACTGCGGCGCGGGAATTGTGTTGCGTAAACTACCACTGAGACAAGATTTTATTTCTTTAATTTCCGAACTATATTAATACTGAAAAAGTTAATTACAAGTAAATTTTGGAAATAAAGTAGAACTACATTTAATTGATTATATAAATCCAAATATTATTTACTTTAGTATTAACTTTAGTCGACATCGTATGCAAAATAATTGTGTTCCGATGTGACTTTTGTGTATTTTGTGTACAAATTGTTAGGGTTAATTTCGTTGATGTAGAAATGCGCCCAGTTATTTTGTAATCTTTGTTTTCATTTCAGATCTGAAGACAGGCAGACATGAATAAAAAGTCTCACAAGAAAAAAGTACGTATATTTTAATTAGGTTATTGAAAATAATAATTTGCAATTATAGAATAAAGATAAATTGCGACTCCTCGTTCAATTTAGTCTAAATGAACACAAAGCCTAACATGATACATGTTAAATATTATACATTATGTATATTTAGGCATATGAAATTTGCAATGTAAAATTTCAATTCTATCCACGAATGTAACTTTTATGCTGGAGCCTTTAGTTTCTCTTTTAAACAGAAAACTAAAGGTATTGAGTTGTGTGCGAGTCCACCACATCTGACTGCGTCTGGCAGCAGCTAAACTTTGACACGCACAATACGTCGTCACTCGACGCAATATAAAAATATTCAAAACACGTAAATGATAACTTGACAATTATCTGTTAAATAGGTATATTAACATACTGAAAAAAAAACATTAATCGTAATTTCAGTGATCTAAAGTAGGCAATAGAGATATGTTTTGCCGAATTTCTCTTGCTTTAGTGAATATTCATTAACTATATAACTGTATTGCGGAGCAGTATGTTATTATTCTATCTATAATATTTTCACAGCTGTTTTGCTAGAGAACAGCTGTTGCCATGGTTTCCACAACAGTTGTTTTAAAGCGCACTAAACGACATTGAATGTTTTAATAGTTGTACGCGCGGGCCGCAGTCTGCTCGTTAATTCCTCGAGCGCACTATAAATATAAGCAGATGAATTTATTACCAGACACAAGATTAATTCGATAAACATTCGCAAGTCAAAATGTTTATCTAATATGTGTTACGGTCCGTTGTAAATGAACCTAATTAAAGATTCGTAGTGAGACGTTCGGAGCACACGATATATGCCGATACAAAACGATTAATATGATAGCCAGTATCTTTGCTGTTGAACCGAATCCAATGGTGACGTAATAGCGGTCTATAATAAGGGTGTTTAAATTTCCTCTGATGGTTCTTTTGCCCTACTTATAAACTCTCTTCTATGGTTATCACAGCAACAACTGCATGATGGCAATTACCATATTGACATGAGGAGATCGGCATTATCACAAATATCACGAATCAGACAAAACAAACGACGAAGTTCTATTATAGTCAAGTTTAAATAATGTTTTAAGTTTGTTTATCAGATCACTCAATTCTATTACCTTTCACAAATAATACACACGAATACAAAAAATAATCTTAAATAAAAGTCGTCTCTTAACATTAAATATTATTTGGAGCAAATTATTAATTAATGTTGATAGCGAGTCGATCATAACTACTGTGTCATTAGAGAGATGTAGAAGTGTACTCCAAGTTCTCAAACATCATCTAGAGTAGACGGACAAACTGTAATTAATAGTACATCGTAGCTATTAATAACTTTGCTGAGAGTGAATGAGCGAGACAACGACAATAATATGAACAAGTGTTGCGTTACTAATTTTTGATAATCAATAATGAGAAATAAATTGCATTGAGCCATCAAACAAAGCATCCTTAATCACCAAAGCGCACGTAACCTTTTAAAAGCTTTATACATACAAATGCAAGTAACTATAAATAATGAGTTTAATAAAACCGGACGCGGGTTGTCACAGCTCGTCAGCTGTCAGCGCGGCGCACGTCACCGCAACAGATTCGTTTCACGCGCCATTAACGATTTGCCATAAATTATTTTTAACTTTATCTGTCGCGTTTTAAATTGGCTCCGTACCATGGCTCCTCGCACTATATCACCGCGCTCTAATCTCTTATAATCTGACCCAATAAATATTTCTTTTGCGTTTGTAAGTATGAAGATTAGAGAGCGCGTTTATATGTTTTGCATACAAAGGCATACATTAAGTTGATAAATATTTTTCAGAACATTTTTTTCCTAGATGCATTTTTATCTTTTAAAGATTTTACTTTTAAATTTGTCGACTCATTTTAAGTTTGAAATGGTGCCACAATAAGATAAACGACGCGGCTCCTAGTTAAGCAATGTTGCGATAAACAAAATAAGATAACTTAATGTTAAAAGTCTGCGTCTGCATTGTAACTTGCATCTGGGAATTTTATTTTATGTCTAAAACTACCTATTTTTATAAATGATAATCTTCGATGTTTTCTGTTTGCAGCTAAGCGAGCGCACTCGCGTCGCATTCGTTTCTTGGCAGTGAATTGTTTTCGCGGTGTTTTAAAATACGCGAATCGCGTAACTAACCTATTGTTCCCGACGGTTGGACGACGTTCAAATGTCGGACGATCTCGCGGCGATAATACGCCGTAACGACCTTTATTATGAGTGTATGGGGCTCAAGGAGCGTCGGTATTCTGGATTTGTTGCGCTAACTAGTCCGAGCTCGATGCTATGCAAATTGATCGGAATGTGAAGCGGCTATCCGTAAATATCTTATGCTCATAATAATAAAAAAAAATATTTCAAAAGATTAGCGGTTGATGTTTTAACACACTTCATAATACGTATAATACATTTAACATCTGAGGAATACGATGGTTGCGGCTTGTACGATTACAGTTACAAAGAAAATTATCTAGATTTTAGATAACGCAGGTCATATTTACAAGTAAAATATTAGTTCTATTTCAGTGAAACTGGAATCTGACCTTTAAATGACCTCTCAGGTGACGAAAAAGTTGAGGTCAAGGTAAATTTTAGTAGTTTCTTTTGCAATTTCACCAACTTGTTTCTAGTTTCTTTTTCTGTTATTTTCATACTCATTCGAGCTACACTTGAGATTTTACAAACGAGCAATATAACTATCAGCATCTCAGCTGAAGGTGGTTTAAAATTGAACATTTAGCATTAGCTTTAGTAGTATTGGTTTACAGAAATTTATGACTAGAGATATTATAAGGGCTGGTACACATTGCAATGCAATCCGTACCCACATAAAACATTTTTTCCACGTAGTGTAAAGATGTTTGGTGAAAAGTCAAACTCTTCGTTCTCTTAACCTTTCTATTCTTTTTACATCCACATTTTACAATTAAAAAAACAACTAGTCCATTGTCCCCCTCAACTTACGGTTAGTGGGCTGATGCTTCTGCTAGTTAGACTAGTAATCCTATCTAGTGGTAGTGTACCGGATGGGTGAAATGTGACAAAGTGTAGACACGTGAAAAGCAGACATGACACAAAACATACAGGTGTTAAGCGCTCTCACGCATGTCCACACCTTTATCTAATTCACGGCCATCGGATACATCCGCGGGGTTATGAAACAAGTTTTTACATCGTGCCATTGGCACGGGGAGTCAAGTGGCGTACGGAAATACACCCAGACTACGCCTACCGCCTCCAAGCACTCATTCATAAAGCTCATACGTCACGGAGCAGACACGTCGTGGCACAAACTGATCCATTCACTAACAACACGCATTCGCTCCAGCCTGGAGGAAAGAACTTCTCATGTTGGGGTGCATAATCTGCGTGAGTAGGGACTTAACAGTTTGCACACACGACTGAGGAATTGCTTATTGCGTTGCTTATTGTTGTAGCAAAAGAAACGCGGCAAAGGCGAGAGCCGCAATAAGGAGAACGTGGAAGATGTACAAACCTCGGAAGCGGCTCAGGAGCCGCAGCCGCCCGCCAAGCCGCAAGACGACCAGCTTTGCTATGAGGTCAAGCACTCGGATGTCATGGGCAGGTAAGCAAGAACTGAAATGTTTTGAAGTTTCATTGCTCTCAAAATATTGGATTTTATGCAGGAACAAACTAATGCTTGTGTAAGGATTTTTACCAAGACAGCTCTTAAAGGTTGCATCGTTTGAATTGCTTTTTCGTGAGACTTGTGCGATATCCTATTTATTAAGATTGTTAACATTAAGATGAAGTGAACGACATACTTGTTTTGTTTATTCAGTAAAGGTGTAATCTAGAGATTTAATGTCCAGATAGAATTTGTTGAAAATACTTAGAAATGTTTTTATTAATACAATCTTCATGTATTCAAATCCTATTTGTTTACTGGTATGTCTTATTAATAGTCGTTGAACAAAACGATAAAAAGTTTGAATATATCGTTAGTAGTTAATAATGGAATTTATTGCTCTCGCCGAAACCAATTTGATTGATTTATGTGTAAGATTTTAACGGTTTATGTTAGTTTTATAGTTTCTGCGTAAACACAGTGATCTTGAGAAATTTCTTTTAATAAAACATAACTGGTAAAAAGCTAAAAGTAATTACGAAATTAAAAAAAAACAATGTGTTTGACACATAAGAATCCTTGTCCTTTCGTCCAAGTTGTCATGAATTCGATGTTGTTAAGTTTGTATACAGGAATGTTGTCAATAAAACACTGTAAAGATTTTCTCACCGAGATCTCGGGGCTGTAATTTTAAATGGAACGTGACACGTGACTTGTCACGCCGACGGCGTACCACGTGTGGTGTGTCAACACTGGCGTCCCGCCGGCACACGTAACAAATGGAGCCGACAGTTAGCCATCGACGTGTTTACGTTACGTTAATTAATGAAACAGCTGTCTGATGTCACGCTACTTGTCCTCTGGGAGTACCACTGATATCCCGCGAGCGTGATCACTAAAGACAAATGCTATGGTTAGATTATTGAATGGTTAGTTGTATAAGCACGAGTCACGAGTAATCTGAACATTCTAGAAGGGATCTAACATCATTAGTTAATCATCTTTTGACATATTTGTTGTATGCTTTGCCCTCTGTATTCGCGGATGTTTAGCAGTAAGTACTACAACTTATGTGTATTCAGGTACGTGGTGGCGCGACGTGACATCGTAGCGGGAGAGGTGATAATGGAGGAGCCCGCGCTGGCGGTGGGCCCGTGCAGCGGCTGCGGCCTCATCTGCCTCGGCTGCTATCGCGAGCTCGACGACAACGCTATCGTCAAGTTGGTGTTATTATTCTTTCAATCTGCATTATTCATCCTTCATAGGACTCTTAAGTTATGAAAACGTAGATTAAATCCATGCTAGAACTCAATGCGTTTATGCAAAATAATATGTGTAATGAAAAATGTAAAGCCAAGTGTCGTTAGGTATTTCTAATTAAATCTAAAATCACTTTTATAATGAAGTTTCAAACTATTAAATAAATTAAACTATCATACTGCTAATAAATATCGGCGATAAAGCGATTGAGGAACTATAAAACCGGTAGGATCCAGTTAACGCGCGCGCAGCATCCCATCATGTCAGTGGAGCGCGCGAGAGGTTACAATATTTGCGTCAGTCTCTGTTTCTAAATCGAGATTGCATTGAAATGTTAACGGATATTGCACATCTGATATGTCGAATAATGTTTTGGTATTTTATCTTTTTTTTTAAGTTTAATTTTTAAAATTTTTCATCGTGTTCGTGTGCAGATGTAAAGGCTGTTCCTGGCCGCTGTGCAGCGAGTCGTGCCCGGGACAAGGAAAGTACACCGGGCACTCGGCCGCCGAATGCACCACGCTGAGCTCCGTGGATGTCAAGCCTGACTACAACAACCTCGAGGACTTGAAAGACTGCTACCACGCTATCACACCCTTGAGGTAAACTTAAAGTTACAGCTTTGCTAAAACCAAAACAGTCAATTGTAACAAAATCCTGAAAAAAATCCTTAAAGATAAGTAAAATTAATTAATGTAGTTTATGTAACTTATAGCAGACAAATTAAGAGCGTTTAATAAATTTTCTTCGAATTAGGTACGAAAACAAAACAAAAAAAAACGTGACAAAATAAAAAGCTATCGTATGTTCATTTCAGATGTTTGTTATTGAAGAAAGAGGACCCAGAGAAGTGGGCATCGCTGTGTGCAATGGAGGCGCACAACGCGCTGCGGCGAGCGCGTGCCGACATCTGGCCCGCCAACCAGAAGCACGTAGTGCGACGCCTGCAAAACTGGGGCCTGCAATACGACGAGGACGAGATACACACCGTCTGCGGTATACTTGAGGTGCTTTATCTGTACAAATATTATATTAATTATTCTTGATTTTGATAGTATACGATGTCTGTAAACTATTGCCCTAATGATACTTATGTGGAAGGGCAACAACATAGAATTTGTATCACGATTGCAGGTGAACGCATTCGAGGTGGGCGGCAGTGGGGCGAGCGCTCGAGCGCTGTACGACAAGGCGTACCTGCTGGCGCACGACTGCACGCCCAGCACGACACACACAGACTCCGAGCGACGCGCCGGCCGGCCGCTGACCGTGCGCGCCGCGCTGCCGCATCGCCCCGGCGACCTCGTCTCCCTCTGCTACGCCTACACGCTGCAGGTGAGCTAGCAGGTAACTACTTACATATGTACACCTACTATCAGACAATCTTCTATTGCGTACGTCATCTTTCTTTGTTTTGTACCAAATAACGACGACCGATACAGGAAAGACTTTGGTTTTAAAGTGCTTCACTGATATAATTATTTATATGATGGTGATGAATTACACACAGAATGTTTCTAGGCTATAGAGAGGCCAATAAAGGGTTCGGTGACTAAAAATGCTGTAGGAGGATTTATAGGTTAATTATCAAATAATTGAGGATTATACAATTTAAATGTTAACACGAGATCTAATCAAGGATGAAATAGATGTCGAAAATCCGTAAACAATAAAACATTTTCTTATAATTCCAGGGCACATTGAAACGGCGTGAACACCTAAAGTTGAGCAAGTTCTTCGAGTGCGCGTGCAAGAGGTGCGCGGACCCCACAGAGCTGGGCACCTACTGCAGCGCCTTCTGTTGCCCCAAGTGTGCGGGCCGCGTGCTGTCCGCCGCCCCCCTCGACCCGCACTCGGCGTGGCAGTGCAGCACCCCAGACTGCAGCTACGCCATGCCTGCAGTGGCTGTGCAAATGCTGCTCAAAAGGTCACTATTACACAGAATGCCTCGCAGTCTAAGAATTAAGTTTTCCTACAACGGCCTCAAAATTATTGTTTAATGTGAATAAGAGCAAGGAACTAGTTTCGTGCAGCTTGTTTCATATTTAGAAAATGGTTGGCGGAACTAAATACTTTTTAAAATCGTCCAGATTCCAGAAATTTCATCTTTATTTATCAGGTTAACCGACGAGTTCGAGCAGATAGACGCTAACGACGTGAGTGGGTTCGAAGACTTTATCAAAAAGTACAGCAACGTGTTGCCGGCGAGCCACTACCTCTGCCTCTCCGCGCTGCACTCGCTCAGCCAACTGTACGGCAAAGTGACTGACTACATGATACATAGGATGTCGGATGCGCAGCTTCACCGCAAGGTGCAAGTCTGCAGGGACCTCATGAAGGTCTTCGATCAAATCGAGCCGGGGTACTCCAGATTGAGGGGTCAGTAGCTTTAACTCATTACTGTGTTTAAGAGAAATATCTGTGTAATATAAATCAAATAATGTCCTTCGTTGTAGGAATAACGCTGTACGAACTGCACGCTCCGCTCATGGTGTTGACCACGAGAGATTTCGAAAAGAAAGCAATCACAAAAGACAATCTTCGAGAGCGCTTAAAAGAGGTTAGTTTGTGAAAATGTTTTCAAGAAAAGTACTTTCCTAAACTTACTAGATAACTAAATTATTATAAATAAAAGGCTTTATAAAGACGACATTTTCAGTTCACGTACAAATTATCTGATATGATGTGTTTACTTAATTACAGATTGTAAGCTATCTAAATGAGTCAGCGTTGATCCTGGGCTTCGAGCCGTCGCAGACTTCTGAAGGTCTGATGGCCTCCGCCGCCAGGGACGCTCTCAAGATGATCAAAACCTGGGAGCAGATTATCGGCAAGATATCCTGAAAATAACCTTGAAGAAAAACTTATACAACTTTAACACGTTAAATGCCACCGACAAGCATCGCATGATTTATTCGAAAAAATCTTAGTGGCATGGAACGTGTTAAACCGCTAGTTTTCTAATATTATTGTGTAAATAAAGATGAAGTATACGAAAACAAAATTATTATAAATAAATTACGGGTATAAATTATGAATGTTCACTAATTAATTTTATTTATGGGATCGTATTTTTGATAATAAATCGTTGGTATCGTTATTTATGTCTGGTTTTATTAATTAAATAATACTTGAAAATGTTTGTAACGTGATAAGTTTTATAGAATTTTTCCTAAAATATGTTAAGTTGATTAACATTTTTAGCAAATTAATGTTTGTTTATTGTTATTATTGTAAAATTAATTATAACTAATGTATACAGATTGCTAGTTTTATCAATATTTCCAAATGTTCAGTATTTTATATAACTGTTCATTCGTCTAACAAAAAGACAATTGATTCGATTAAAACTGTGTGCGTTATTTTTCGAGATTTATTGTAATTTGTAAAGAGATCTTTGTAGAGAGATGCTCTTTTTTATGTTTGGTATATTCTATGCTTATATTATAATAATTTATTAAAGAAAATGTTAACCTAATTTATGCGTTTCATTTATTATTCATATTTTTTTTTTCGATGTCCAATAAAATTGACAAGATTCTCTGGCACGCATCTGTTGTTACAGAAGTCTGTTTTCTTAACTATCCCTCCCTATCACATCTTTCCTTAATAAAAAATAATTGCTAACTTATACGAATAAGTTATCCAAGCTAGCTAAGCTTATTTGCATTATTAATTTTATTTAATTTATGCCTCGTGAATGCAGTATAGTAAGGAGTACAAGTGGACACTTCAAGGCATCAAGGTAATTCCATGGTTTAATCCTCCGTTGTACCACTATTCTCTCTGTTCTTATTCCTCTCTCTATGAGAGGTCGAATGTTCTCATTCCTCTCTCTAAAAGAGATGGAATGTTCTCATATGTTCTCTAAGTGGGGTTGGCTCACTAGATTTTGTCTTTTATATCGATCATTCGTCATTTCAGATGTCATTCCCCTCGTAATTGTGTCACCTTTAACCAAATCCATACAAGTTGTAGTTACAACTGAATAAGGAATACTTCTTTGATATGAGAAATGCCACGCATAGGTTACATTCTATAACAATCCACTGGGTTATTTTTACCTCAGTGCACGCGGCATCGGCTGGCCAGTCGCCCGGCACTGCGCTGCGCGCTCGTAGTTTATTCATGGATTTTCACATTTAATATACGATATCAAATATTTTCAGAAATTAGAGTAAGTACTTCATTATTTGCATTTATAATTAGTTTTTATATTATAATTAATTTAAGTAAAGTACTTTGGAGTAACTGAACTATTTTCTATACGTTTGCAGCATTAGGATTGGGATATTCGATATCTCACTTGGATCAATTTACAGAAAAAACAATGTTATTTTTTCTTTCTTTACTGTGTTTTAATTTACTACAAAATAATAAAAATTCCCTGAAGTTTGTCAAAGTAGATCATGAATACTTAGCAACACTGGGTTTGTTAAAATATTTACGGCCTCTATTGTATTGTTCTAATATTTAAAACATTTTAGAACATGGGAGAGCTAAATCAGTGCGCAGTGTGCTCTGCCCCTGCGGAGCAGAAGTGCTCGGGATGTCAGAACGCGCACTACTGCTCACGGGAACATCAGAAGCAGGATTGGAGGCAGCACAAGCAACGCTGCACTCCTGCCAGGGTCAAGGAGGATACGAAGTACGGAAGATACTTAGAAGCGACAAGAGAAATTAAAGCTGGTGATATAATTATGAAAGAATCGCCGCTTATAACTGGCCCTGCTCAGGTTAGACTTAACGGAAAATTGTAGTATTATTTCCCGTAAAATATGGAGAAATCCATCTACATTCAAAGTGTTTACTATCCAGGTAACTCCACCGGTATGCCTGGGATGTTACAAGCTGCTAGAGGCAGGGAAGACAGTATCCTGCGCTGACTGCGGCTGGCCCTTCTGCTCGGAGCCCTGCACCAGGAACGAGGTCCATAAACCAGAGTGCCTTTATACTAAAAACAGAGGCGAAAAGGTACAATTTACTGAGGTATTGTTTACACGTATAAACACTATAGGCATTGTGTTACCATTATTTTTTACTTAGGTGACAATTTCATCATTCGGTATTCCACATCCAAATTACCAATGTATCACCGTTCTCCGCTGCTTGTACCAAAGAGACTACAATGAGAAGTTATGGGCAAAGCTGCAAAGCCTGGAGTCGCACTGCGCGGACCGCAAGGGAACCGACAAATGGAACAATGACAAGAAGATGATCGCAGACTTCATCGTTAACTTCTTCAAACTTGGTAGCACCTTCACTGAGGAAGAGATCATGAAATGCTGCGGGATTATACAGGTATTCAACGTTATTTGTTTTGCAATTAAGTACTTCTTCTAATACGACTTGCAAAGTGATCAAAATACGTTTTTGAATATTGTCAAAGATGAATAGGAAGAAAGAGAAAATCAGCTTTAATTGCTATTTTTATAATGAAAGAGGCTTCCTGATATGACTAAGTATATCGTGTGCAGATCAACGGTCACGAGGTACCGCTGTTGGAGCCGGAGTACGTGGCGGTGTTCGAGCGCGTCTCCATGGCTGAGCACAGCTGCTGCGCTAACTGCAATAAGAGCTTTACCTCCTCAGGAGACATTGTAAGTATTTAGCTAATATAAATTCTGAATATCAACCAGAATCAAATACTTGTACAGCTATTAGAAAACTTATGTTATAAGTAGTTTATTATGTATAGGAAGATGTGTTAATCTGGAAACTACCAAACTTGAAACTATGAAGTTATGATTTTAATGCGTTGTGATTGTGGTGTCCTCAGATACTGTGCGCGGGTGTGGATATCCCCGCCAGTGGGCACATTTCTGTGTGCTACACAGACCCGTTGTGGGGCACAGAGGCTCGCCGGCACCACCTCGCAGACTCCAAATTCTTCGAGTGCACTTGCCCACGTTGCGCTGATGTCACCGAGTTCGGCACTATGTACAGCGCTGTCAAGTGCAAGAAGAAGTTAGTGATACTCAAATAAATACCCAGTTCTTTTTTAAATGCCATATCTTAATGCTTTTTGAATTTGTGAAAGAGGATATGCGTAAGAAAGGAGTGAATTCCGTAAGGATAAGAGCAGGTTGATGATGATGATCTTCAAGATTTTTGATCAATACACAAGCTAGATAACTTATTTGTATGTCACATACCTACAATGTATTTTGCTCTTAGGGATTGCAAGGGGTACCTCCTGCCTGATACTTTTATCCTTCCGATACTGCACAAAACGACGTGCCCGGACCCGGCATCGCGCGGCCTGGACGACAAGCTCTGGAAATGCTGCAGCTGCGGGGACGCCGTTAGCGACGCCATCATACAGCAGCTGCTGCAGGACATCGGTCGCGAGCTCAGTGTGATGCCCAAAGGAGACGCCGACGCCTGCGAAAGGTCGGTCAGATAGTTTCAACACAAAGTAGGAATATTCGTTTGTTGTTTTGTTTTAATAATTTGTACATAATTAATGTGCTTTCAGAATCAAAACATATTTATTTACTTTTACCATCTAGCATCACAATAATATTTCTCAATGATTCGACACTCGACCTTGACAACAAAGTAACAATTCTCATATTCGTGCAAACATATGTACAATAATGAGTGAACCGAGTTGTCATAACATTTGTTTTGGATTACTCGGATAAGTAGAATATCACACAACAGATATTTCAGATTTCCCATTCAAAGTTAATATTAACTGTATTTAATAACACGTGTAGTGTAATATTACGTTATATGTATTAGTTTAGTTTTAATCAGTTTTTCATCAATTCTTTAATATTTAAGACCTTCTCGGTTATAGTATGCTCTTTATCAAGTCAAGTATATGAAAATTAATATAAACCTGCAGGTTCGTAAGCCACTGCGCCAGCTACCTTCACCCAGCGCATTACTACATGACGGACGTGAGCTTGGCACTGGCGCAGCTGGTCGGGCAGCAGCACGCGCTGGGTCTCGCTGCAGTTACAGAAGATCGCCTGATACTCAAGACGCAGCTCTGCAGGAAACTTGCCGACTTACTCGAGACTCTGGCACCAGGTAAGGGTTAACATACAAAGACCGATTGAAAAGCAGCAGTTGATGTTCACCGTACGCGAACTTAAGTGTGTTGTAGTCGTTAAAGAATGCTTTCGCCCACACGCCGACTGCTCGAAGCAGTCCGCATATGGTGGCTAGCTAGTAGGTCTATTGCATTGTTTTTTTTGCAAACAATGAAATATATGTGCTTATAATTTTTCAGCCGAGACTCGGCTGCGCGGCACGTTACTTTTTGAGTTGCATGCAGCGGTGGCGGAGACTGGCCGTCGGAAGTCCGCGACCGAAGGCCCGCTCGTCATGCTCGGATATATCACTGTAAGTCTTCTTACTATTGCTTCTTCTATTCTATCTAGTATACGCAGTGTTCAGTTATCAGGTTTCCATATGTTTGCGTGCAGGAGTCCCGCAAGATCCTGGAACAATCAGCGTGGCTCCTGCGCCACGAGCCGAGCGAGCTGCCGGAAGGACAGGTGTCCCGGCAGGCGCGCGCCAACCTGCTGCAGCTGGACGACCTTATCACCAAGCTTTCCGCAGCGCTGCCCTCGCCCATATGAACCTAATGAACATTACGCATATGTTAAATATAACATAAATCTTGTAATAAAGAAATGAAAAATAAACTTTAACATGTTTATTGAAGTGATTGTCTTTGAAAAAAAAAACAGCAAATTCAAGTATGGGAATCCTAGGAAAACCAGATAAATCAGGAGAGAGCTGTATTCCAGGATTAAGAAAAATCCATTGAGGCTATGAAATTTAATTTGTAATTTTAGTATACCCAAGTCATATAGACACGATCTATGTATTCTTACTACACATAATTATGTATACAGAGGTCGTCTAACTTTAGCGGATGTAAACGAAAGACAAACCGAAATTGAGACGTGAGATTGTTTTAGTAAGTACGACTTCAATTAGCATAAAGACACAGCTATTCCCCTCGTGTTTGCGGAGCGCGCGCGATATCTTTATGGTTAGTTTAGCGAGCGCGTAAACAGGCGCAGGAAATGTTTTGTTCTTCTATAAATTATTGCTATTTATTTTCATCATTATCGTTATAATTGTGTTCAAATCTATGTCAAGTTGTCTTTGTATTCCGTTATAGAATCAGGTTTGGACTTATTATAAGCAATCACGAAACTCTCGGTTTATAAAATGTTACATTAGCGTTTAACTGTTACCATTTTTAAACTAGCAAACATAGTATATGTAAATCCTATTTTTACAAATTTAAGCATCTCGGAAAATACCCATATAGAAAGAGTAAGAGATAGAGAAATAATGAAAGGAGAGGAAAAGAGAACACAATGAGATTTGAGTGATTTAGTGATTTATTAAACATACGAGTACTGACCAACAACATTATGTTGTTACAAGTGTCACAAAACCAAAGCAATAAAACAAGATACTTTAAGAGAAAGTTATCATAGACGTTAAATAAGTATTGTATCACTAAAAATTAGTGCCGAATTGTAAAGTAACGACTTTGCTATCACATTAGCAAATAATACGGACCAATGGCAGTGTTTGGGAGGAAATCTATGAGCATACGGCACGGCAGGCGAATCAGCTCAGTGCGAGCACAGCCAGCGCCCCCTGTGTAGCTCTCGCGCAACTGCTGGCAGTGAGCGACAACAGTGATGGAGAATCCAGTAAGAGTCGTCAAGTGGAAAAGTGTTATTTATTACAATTATTGACTGCAGTGTACCAGATATCAGAAAATGGATTGTATATATAAAAGTTGTTATAGTGCCTAATTGTTGAAAATTCTTTGATACGAAAATCATAGCCAAATTTTTCGTGAAGGTTAAGCCATATCCGCCTTACGCTAATAGATTGTCCAAACATCATATATGTGCTAATTAGGCTGAGGCGGGCCGCTGCGCCCCCTTTGTCCGCTCGACCACACTAACAAGCATCACGGCTAACTTCTATCGGCTAAGAGCTGGATTTCCCAAAAAGGTAACAACAATATCATGTTTAGCTAAACAAGTCTAGCAAAAGACAAGAGAGTCATTTCACTTTGTCTTGCACAGCCGCAGCAAACTTATCGAATGTTTTGACCAATGCTCAGCAAAAATTTACGTTGGCTAAACGTTAACGCTAACTAGACATTTGATTTTGACTAACTTTACTGATCAAAGCGAACCAGAGAAATTTCGATGTAGTGTGTAAATATGTAGTCAGTAAGTTTGACTTCATTGCATCTCACCACATGTCATTCTTTATTATTTAATCCATAGAACAAAATGTATATTTAAAAAGTTAACAAGATTATTTTTTATCATTAATCTAGCACAAACAAAGCAAATTATAAGCAATATAAGACATTGCTTTTCGTATGATTAAAGAAACGTCTGCTTTTTGCGTACTTATTACCTCAACAACTAAGCGTTATAGTTTACTTACTGGTCTTAGGTCAGTTCACAAAAAACATAATCCAAATTTAAGGAAATTATATCGGCATAACGTATGGTAGCAACATTATTATTGTAGGTATTGAATTATTGCGGACGTTAAAATCTTTGTCTTTACAAATTCAGTGTTGCGATATAATGTATAATTAAATTGTTTTCTAATAACAAAGCTAACAATAATACTATGTAGCTGTTAATATGAATAATAGGTGTGCCACAAGGTACAATTCTTGTACCGATTTTTTCACTTCACACACTATCTGAACTTGGTAAATTTTCCTGTAATTTCCTGCCTCACAAAGCCGCGTTGTGGAATGGTATGTCCTCTGCGGTATTTCCAAACAAGTATGAATTAGGGTCCTTCAAGAAGGCAGCATACCATCTTGATTAAGGCTGACAATTCATTTGCTGTTCATCTGATGTTGCGGATTATCGTGGGCATCGATCATCTCAGTGATGCCGCTCGTATTCCCCCATCTCTCATAAAAAAGGTCCTACACACTATTTCTAAATATTTTTTTACAGGCGGTCTGTTGCGAGAAATGTTCGTTGGCCATTACCTGTGGCTGCTGTTGTGCTACGCGCGGCACTCGCGGAGCAGCTTGCTCGACGAGTACAAGGATATCACCAATAACGTGCTGTCGCCGCCAGAGGACTCCAGCGTCGCCCTGCCCGTGCAGCTCGCCGTCGACAAGACCTCCGGCTGTCTCTGCAGGACTAACAACAATCTTAAGATCATCGTATGTTTCGGCAACTATGAGTGTAAACGCTTCCCTAAGGTAAGATTACCTACAGGCAAATAACTTTTCTGCCTACCATTTTGCGGTTTAAATTAGTTAATCATAAATGACAGAGCAATCGTTACTTAAAAAAGTGTTGAATTAAATTTTGTTGCTGGGTTATGAAAACTAGATTATGATGTTATTCGCTTATCTCATTGTAACAAATACAATAGCTGACTTTATGTTTGACTAAAAGAAAATATCTAATCACAATCAAAAGCAACACAAAGATTTAACTATCATAGTACAAATAAAGGCGTCTATTGCCGCGAGCGCAGGCGGAGGAGGGCCTCCACTGCGCACACACAAAACAGATAACAGATACTTCTCGATCAAATCTATAAATGTAACACTTTCGAATCCTTGACATTTTCATATTGTTTTTTTTTTAGGAAAAAAGTCAACATTGCAAGAATTTTATCTGATGTTAAAAGAACCATAACTACATGTACCTACAGAAATAGTCTAAAACGTATATCTGAAAGCATGTTATCTGTTATTTATTATAACTTCTTTCTTCTTTTCCCTTCAGGTGAACATACAGAGTGACCTCCTCCGGGTGATAACGACGGTGATCACAGAGATACGAGTAGGCGAGCTCGACGCCCTCCAACACCTGCTAGTTTTACAAATAGAGGCCAACCACAGACTCAAGTATCTGGAACCGGGACTCTTTCGCAACTTGACGAACCTTAAACAGTTATCAATTTCCTACAACACGAGGCTTAACACACTACATAAGCGCACGTTCGAAGGTCTCAAGAATCTTCGCAACTTGACTCTAGTCAACAACGGCTTCACAAATATTTTAGATTTAACTCCCGCATTTAAACCTAGTACATTACCAGCACTAAGAAGTTTAGATTTGTCGCAAAATTCCTTGGAAAGGATACCTGAGACCGCTTTTCATGTTATGAGAGGAACGTCATTAAAAAGACTGGAAATAAATCTATGCAGGTTGGAATTTATACATCCTAAAAGTTTTGAGCCTTTACTAATGTTAAAAGAGTTGATAATAGGCGAAAACGATCTAAATTCTAGCTTAATAGGAAACTTTTTAACAAAAATGATAGAAAAAGATATAAATTTAACTCATCTCGACCTGTCTGGAATGGGATTTCGAAAACAGCCGCCGAGAGCTTTGCTCAATATCATTGCAAACTCGACAGTAGAGAGACTAATTCTTGCTGAAAATCAATTCGAAATAATCACAGATGATACGTTTCCAGCAATGGTCAACTTGGAAGTGCTAGACCTAAGAAAAGTCCTTGCAATATCCATAGGCCCGAACGCCTTTGATCCTTTAAAATTTCCAAACCTACGTGTCTTACTATTAGGCGGCAACAATTTGCCTGGTATACACCAGAAACATATTTCAAATCAGCAACTGTTACTTTTAGATCTGTCGTCAAATAAAGGTAGCTCCATCAGCCCAATGTATTATGAAATCGACAGAGATGCTTTCACATACTGCAAAAGGTTGCAAGTATTGAACCTGGCATATAATAGAATTAAATCAGTTTTCGATTACACTTTCCTGGGTTTGGAAGATCTGAAGATTTTAAGTATGGAAAATGGAACATTGTATCACATCGGAGATAAAACTTTTGAGCCAATGAGACATTTAGAAATGCTCAACTTGGCCAACAACCCTCTCACGGCAAACGAAAATTTGACTAGTGTTCAATTTGAAGGTTTGAATGAGTTAAAAATATTGATACTCAAAAATTGTGGCATTAAACGTTTTTACGACGAGGATAATATATTTGAAATGATGCCGAACCTGACGCATTTAATACTAAGAAACAACCAGTTGTATTACATAACAGCTGAAACACTAAAACCATTGAAAAACCTGCAGGTGCTGGACTTGAGTGAGAATCTATTGATATCGTGGTGGAAATCGTTGTTTCTAGCAGCCGGGGTCCGTCCGATGAATCTCTACTTGACCAACAATAAGATATCTCATTTTACTATAAGCATGATACAGGACATAAATTATTTACTAGAGAATCCGCGCCAGGGCCGCACGACGGATATCGAACTGTTGGACAACGTGTTCGTGTGCGACTGTAGCTCGATGTACAAGACGTACATGTGGTTGCAGGTGAACGGCACCGCGCTCCTGCGGGGATACTTCGCGAGCTCACGCTTCCTGTGCAGCAGCCCCGACGTGTGGGAGGGTCGCCGCGTCGCTGAGTACCTCTCCTCCGTCAAGACTTTGCGCTGTCTCATGTACGAAAAGATCTCCAGCGTCATGTTCCTTATATGGACCGCGCCTTCAGTAGTTACTCTACTCCTGTTCGGATTACTTCTGGTGGGGATTTACAAATATAGGATTTATATACGATACTGGATGTTCTTAGCTAAAATAGCAGTAGGCAGGAAGTTCGTACGGAAATCTTTGAAAGCGGAGACGTTGCCCAGTAACGGGTACAGATTCGATGCGTTCGTATCGTACTGCAACGATGACCGAGAGTTCGTCGCAGAAATGATCAACCAGCTAGAGACGACGCCTCCGTATCTAAAGCTGTGTATATACGAAAGGGATTTCGAGATAGGTTCCTTCATTTCCGAGTCAATATTGAATAGTATTAATCAAAGTAAATATATAGTTTTAATTGTAAGCAATAGTTTCGCGAAATCCCAGTGGTGTCGCTGGGAGACGCAGCTCGCGGAGTACCACAGACTGTTTCTAGAGGACGGCACTCCCTATGACCCACTGGTGCTCATCAGAGTGGGCGAGGTGGAAAACAAATATATGACAACGACACTCAAGTACCTGCTCAAGACGAAGATCTACCATTCGTGGGACGACAGCCAACCGGAGAGGTTCTGGAGGAAATTAAGAGATACATTATCAAGGAATATATAGCACATTTAAAAATAATTTTATTAAAGTTCATTTAAAACGTACTTTTCTTTTTTTTGTCTCCGCTAGGATTCAATCTTTAAATATTGTAACATGTACGTACAATACATATTGCTGTTTATGTAGTTACTGACATTAACTTCTTAATATATTTTTTATTTTTGTCAAATAAACTAGCGATATTAATTCAACTGCATGTTAACTACATCATAAAAGACTATAATTTTACTCCATTATAACCAATAAAATGTAATTTATTCAAATGCTGATTAATCAATAACATGCGAAGAAAACGGAAGAAATATTACAAATCTTTGCAACTTTAAAAGTAATATTGCACGGATTGTAACGTTTAAGACGCCTTTAACTAAATAATAGTCAACATTCTGCCCAGAAAAATGAAGTTCGATGAGACAGAGGCATTAAAATTTACGCGTTATCTAAAAACAATTAGATAAAAACTAAGTATTATAAATCAAAGCTGAATATTACATAGATGTCATACAATGTCGCCAATACGTCGTCACTTAATTGTAACCTCATACAAAATGAAATGATGAACTAATATCGCAAATTAGAAAGCTTAATATCCAATTAAAACTGCCTATATTAAGATGTGGTAAAACCCACATGAGGTAAGCCTTTATCTCTATAAGAAGCGATATGAAAGTCGCAAAATCCTTGAGAAAGTTAAATATTGAAAGATCGAAAGTGTATTAACGCCTGCACTTATCGGCCGTTCGATTTCGCCGACACTTTCTAAGATTTGTTGACACTGTGCTGACCATAAACCTGGCATTTTATAGGACAATAAACAATATATTCATAAATAAATAATAGGTTATTACGCAAAATTTAATTTACCATAAAACTTGTATTTTCTAATTTGAAATTTACCTTCTAATCATACAACAAAAATGGATATCACACTTTGCATGGTTACCCTACACTTGAGAAGGAAAAGGAACCAAAACTGAAGGCGTCGAGACCAAGTCGAGACATGCGAAATTAGAAGGTGGGAGGTATGTTAATAACTTACGCAAAATATACTTATATTCTTACAATATTTATCATATTAAGTAAATAACGTAATCTTAAATTTTTAAGTATACTTTTTTTTGTCTTTTACTTCCATGTAAAATAATAAAAACCGATAGATTGTCTATGGCAGATGTTAACAAAATATTTTAGATGTGAGATTCATTCATATTTGTACCTGGGTAATATGAATGAATCTAATCCCACCATGGTAATAAATATGTTAATGTATATGATCATCAAAACATGTGTATCATAAGTAAACATGCAATGACGTCATTGCCACGTGGCGCCCACGCTACAGAATATTGCGTGTGCAAATAATAAAACCTATTTTGGTATCAACTAAGTGTCACGAGTTGCTTTACCCTTCCCCCTGTGAGAATCACGTGCAATCCGAAAGCATAGAAGTTACGAAGTTACATACATGCAAGTAGTTTTTTGATTGCGTTTCCGGGGGGACAAATGGTGTCCCAGTTGTCAGGCTTTTTAAATTTCGTAAACAACAGTAGCCGAGTGCAAGCGACAATGCATATAGACAAAATCCTTAAATAATGTAGGGTGTCCGGCCTTTCTACAAAAATGTTTGGCTTAGCTGGGTGGTCTGTCCGGCTATTAGGTTTGGCGACCTGGCACCCTACATATAAGCATCACAAAAGTGTGATACGAAATCTATTAATATCTAAGTCCTAATCTTAAGTCCAAGTAACCCAAAAAATAATTTTTATTAATCTTTACTAAAATTTTTCACCACTTAATTAATAATTTTATAATATTTACTAGTAGTACTAAAGTCGTCAAGTAATTGGACATTTTCAGAGTCTTTCAATTAAAATTTAACTCTCTACTAAAATTAGGTCGACTTTCGCATAAGCAACAAACTCTAGGTCTATAGTGAGTGTTTCTCTCAAGTGCATATTGACAGTGTCGGTAAATCGGTTAAGCAGTGTCTGAGACTCGTAAACATCAAACTTGAACAAACTGTCCGACTTACAACTCATAATTAACTTCGTCTGTAAAGGAAATAACTCATGGTGTATTTTTAAAGCAAAAATATATTATAAGATAACTGGATAGTCGTAACATGACAAGTTATAACATGTTCAGACTTGTACAGGTTCAGATTCATGTACAAAATTGACGATCAGAAAATCTATGAAGTTAAAATAATTTTAATACAAATGACATGTCATCGATATAGCCCGTGATAGTGTACGCACGGGAGAAATAGCGCTGACAGGCTGACACTAACCAGACAGAGGTAATTAAACCCGATCAGGGGCACCTTTCGATTTTAAAGTGGCAGGTCAATTTGCAACTCAAGTAGGGTGACTACACGCCTGAAAAATAAAAATTAAAACAAAGATTTTAACAATAGTTTTGCTAACAGTAACGAAGAACATCCGTAACTGGCAAGAATTACCTATATCTGTGTTGTCAGGGTTAGAGAGAATATAAGAGTTATTAGGTGAGTAGTATGGAAAGTAAACGGAATGAATGAAAGATAAAAGCTGCAGTTGATATGTAGTATACATTGTTAAAATTATCATATCACTTCTGGTTCTGTTACTTATTTTCATACATTCATAAATAAGAAGTTTAATAGGAAATATAAATAAATTATGCGTAATATTTAAAGAACAAAAAATGGTAACCCTAATGGGCGCCATTGTTTTGACGCGGGAGAAAACGCCATCTTCATTCAAGATATAGTCGCGGGATAACGGTTCCGAGCACGCGCACGCTCCCTGTCCCGCTCTAACATATCGCACAGATGGTAAGCTGGATAGAGACAGCCGCGAGCGTCGGCCAGTGAACGATTACTCGACTGACCTACTCAATCGTACACACTCTTTCTTGCCAGTAAGCGGAACCTAATTTTTCCGTCGCGTGAATTAGCAATGTAATGCGATTCTACCATGTTGATGGCGTGAAATAACAATTATAAAAGACTCTACTGTGTCTGCACTTCTTCTCACGTTAATTAAAAAATAATTGTTATATTCATAATATGTACCTTTCTAATATTAGTAAGTTTATGTTCATATTCATTTCATTACAAAATTCCACATATTTTTAATTTTCATGGGGAACAAATTATAAAATAATGAGGTGTAAGATTATTTCCTAGTGTACGTAAAAATCCCGTAAGTTTCCTAAAAGCAGCAAGTAAAATGCTTCCACTAATGAACTTAGCAACCGCACAATAGCAAATTTCTTAAGACAAGCAATAACTTTTTGGACACAAGTAAATCAGCGGTTAGAGTTTGACCACCAAACTACAAGTCCCAGAATAGAGAGACAAGGATTTTTCAGATGGAATCCCTTTTTATGCATAATAAAATACCAATGCTTTTTAAAATATTTCTATTTAAAACTCTGAACAATTTCTTCATAATGCTTATGAAAGAAGTTATCATTGAGAAGCCTTTGGCAATTTCGATATTTGATCGTACTCGTTACTCATAGTGCTCGTTAAAGCATTCTGAATGAGGCCGTAAAAGTTTAATGTAAAGATGGCTATTAAAATAGCTTGTCTAAACGCTACAACTACAGGGGGTAGTACAATGATTTTCCAAAGCCAAGATAAATGGTCTGTAAGCGAAGCATTGGTTAGTGAATGGTACTAATGGCATTGCTCTAAACTGGTCATTAAATGTTGACTAAACAAGCAATCAATATTCAGTGCGCGCTCTGCTCTCAATACAACCGGCGCAGATGTCGATATATCACTCAGTACGGAAATTATAACGCAAGTAACGCGCACTACGCTTCTAAATAAATTTAAATCTCATTCGAATTGGAAACGTAAACAATATACAAAAGAAATAAGACAAAGAAAGCTTTATAGAGGCTAATAGAAACATAGAACCTCACAGATAAGGAGTATCGGTAAAGCAGCCGAGTATCTAAAGTAACAAATGGGCCCTTAGGCAACATTGTATGAAAAGTTAACGGCATCATAACCTACAGATATAGTAATGGCATAAATATCTATCTGAGATTCTGAGATTTATCGACGGAAGTGCGTTAAATGACAGCGCGCCGTGAAACTGTTACGAGGTGCCGTGATCTGGTATTGCCATATAAAACGCACCGGACGAAATCACGGGAGCCGGCCGTCCGGCAACGGCTAGACTAGTCGCTGACAAGTGTACCGGTTACTTTTCCTTTAGGGTTCTCGATCGCTAATAAAAATCAAGTGCATCTGATGCAGTCCTTGACAGGGAGCGATGCGAAAGCGCCTTAGCCTACCAGTCGGTGGCCAACCGCGGTGGCCAACGGTCGTGTTCACCATGTGCCTGCCGAGTGCGTTCACAGTGAAAGTTCGATAGAGAAATGCGGCTTGCGATCGCCTTTCTGTTTGTGGTGAGTGCTAATTACGTTAAAAGTGCTAAACGAGGGTGTTTCTTTAAGTTACGCTTTGGGATATAAAATGCAAATTTTCCTTTGAACTGGAAAATTTGGGGTCCAAGTGTTTTCGAGGTGGTATAAATTTGAATAAATTATAAATATCTCTTGCCAAAATATCGTGTTTACAATGAGTCAGTGTTCAATAAGAAAGTGTAACGTTTTATATTTCTAATAAAAATAAATATAATTTTCTCCAAAAAGTATCGTTGCTTAAACTTCTAATCCTATTTAACACTTCCTTCCATTATGAGTGTTGTTTGATGATAACTTAAGTAATACTTCGGTGTAGATTTAATAATCTGCACTAAGGGAGTACCTTAAAAACCAATAAATGACAGTCTGTCAATGATATTTTAAACTAACCTTGTTTCAATATTAATCAAATGTGCAAGTATTCAAACAATGCTCTGTTATGTTTTCAACGTAGATAAGGTAAGTATTCTTAATGTCTTGTGGGAATTGAAAGTTCATTGAACTTACCAGGACTATATTGAAACGAGTATATAGAAATCTGTTAACTACACTAGAGAAGAATACAAAATTACATTTTAAAACTAAAAATTCCACCGCTACTAACTGCAAAGATTAAATAGTTTATATTAACCCTAATCAAGTTTATTAAACCTAAGTTAGCGATAAAACTAAATCGGAAACACTACGATTGGGAGGAATAGGTATAAAAGTAGTAAACATTTCGAATCCGTTAACAACTCCTATGTTAAATAACATATCTGCTATAAGCATTAAACGAATGCATAAATGATGTGATTCTACTCACGTTACCTTATTCCCGTGTATTATAACGTAGTTTAAATGCAGCCTTGCGGTAATTTCTCCACAACTTTCCCGATTACGCCGGCGCATGGTCGCCCACGCAGCGCTGCGCTGTCATCTCGCAGACAAATGATATAGTTGTAGAGTAAACAGAAGCATTTATTACGAAATTAAAAATATAGGCTCACTTTGGTTAGAGGAAAAGGAGCTAAAGCATGTGTTCTGCCCCCGCATCCTCTTGGATTCGATACCCAAAATTGTTTTGTGCAGCGACTCGTGCAAATTCGAGCGGGCATAATGTTCGAACACCTATATATCCGAATTTCTTTGTTGTTTATTATTGTAGGTAATATGTTACGTGCGTAGTATTAAAATTAGATTATTTATCTGATAAAAGCAATACTCGCACATTAACAATACCAAATAGAGCTAGCAACAAGTCATAGCAACGGGCCCAAGTTAGAGAACGTGGGAATGAGGCCGGCCGATTGAGCACCCACTTTTAATGACCAGTGCCTACATGACCTCTATGTAGCGAATTCATAGCAATAACAATTAATTTTTGTTTTAGGAACCACAGTTAGTGCAAAAACGATGCTACATAAAGTACATACATAAAAGCTACTATTGATTCTAAAAGCAACGAAATTTGGGAGCTTTTCGAAGCTGTCCACGAATAATCCGCCTCAGATAGATTTGCCAAAACAGACAGTAGACAGTGTAAGTGTACAATTGCATACAATTCATGAATATTTATTTTTTGCATATGAAATAACGTCACTGAGTTGAGGAATTCTAAACCTAATAAAGGAACGCCCGCGGTGCTCTCTTAGATACCCTATGTTTTGGAAGATTCCCCCGGGACCAAACTCTCTCTATCTCACCCTCTAACATTGTTCTGTAATTAACAAATTAACTCTCTCTCAGTGTAAATAACGTTAAACTTGCTGTTGCAATAACATGATTGTTAACTCGTGAATATAAAAATCGGTGTTTTTGCATACACTCAGACATATCAGAACTTGTGGAAGATAGATGGTTTATCAATATTTCCCAGTAATCGATCGATATTGTTGCCAGAAACTGTTTATAATTGAACAACATGTATTCTATGTTTGTATCGATATAAAATTAATGCAATGTTAAGGTAGAATTTATAACGAGACGATGAAAACTTTCAAAACTTAGGTGCAGTCGTTTTAGATTTCAAAACCTTTATCAATTAAATTTGTGTAAATTTTATCTTTAATATCTTTAGCTATTACTTTTCGCTCATCTTTAGTAAGTTAAATTACTAACAAATATTATAAAACCTTATTATTATAAATTTGACGTAATTACTTGCCAGCTCAGACGGTTAAAATCAGTTTATGATCAGATCAACACACCGAGGAAACGAGTTTTCTCATTCGAGAGCATCCGTTCGACTTTTCTGTATCGAGTTCTAATATTTATTCGGGGCAGTTGCTGGCCTGTGCCCAGTATCTTGGCAATTAATAAATACAATATAATGAAATTCGAAATTATTCCACCACTTTACAAAATTAACGTTTTTAACTACATATCGTTCTTTAGGAATTTAATTGTAGTTTTTTAAGAAATCTAATTAGGACGATATTCCTAGAAATTTATTGAATTTTTCTATCTTAAAGATACAATTGATATACACAAAATTAAAAATCAAAATCGATTAAAAGTAAGTTTCCAAAAATTCACCCAATTTAAAAAAATACTTAGTGTTGCTAACTTCTAGATGACGTAACGTGTCATAAAAATGGCGTTAAGTGATGTGACTTATAATTTACATCACAGCGGGCGACAGGCGACAAGCGACAGGCCGGCGAAAGTGGCCATCGCGTCGCCTCGTTACCTTGCCAGTTATAACCCAGTTACCTCAACCAACCATTTGGTGGATAAATCCATTCGTCTTTTAATTTTCTTTATATTTCTTTTTATCTAAAACGCATTTATTATTTTATATAGGTTTCTCTATAACAGTAATTTGTGTAGAAAGTATTTACTACATACGAAGGTATTGAGTACACTGAATTTATGGATACCACTAATGGAGTGGTAATGAATGATGTACGATTAGACGAGGTATCTAATTAAGATGTACTTTATGTAGTTTTGTTATAACGAAAAAGCTGGCAACTGATAAATTTTGCCCGAGAAATGGACACGACCTCGACTCTCAGAAACTAAGGGAGACGATCTCACGTAATAAAAAGTACCCTCAGGTACAAAATATTTGTCTGGACACTTTTAAGAAAAATAAACTTTTGACTCTTGTAAAATGGTCAGTATTTAAGCTTTTATGTCACATTAAGTTTAATTTAGACATAATTTTGCCGTCTGCATCTTTGCTCTAACAAAAGGCCAAAGTTTTCCGATATTCCGATTATCAGATAAATAGATCGCCGGTCTCGCTGTGACGTCACAGCCCGCTCCCAAATACCAGCGGTCACTTTCACTGCCGTGTGTGTCCCGCACCTGCCAGTGTGGCACACACCTTAACACTCTTTTGTTCCTTATATAATCACCACGCGCCTCTTACAAACTGGTTTTAAATGTTTTCTGTTTGCTTTGTTTACGGATGTAGAACTTAAGTCATTGCTAGCTGGTTGTCTTATCTCATTTTTAGTATGTTCTTCTAATAATAATCAGGCTGGTTTTGTCGACCAGCGTTACGGCTTTAGTAAGTAGCTATCTGTTAAAGGCCTCAATAGTTTCTGTACTGTTAGCCCTTCTCTTGATTCTACCATTACTCGATTTAGTTAAATCCATGACATCTAAACCCAGATACAGTTAGCATTTAGCAACCGAACTGTTAACTTAAATATCGAATGAGATGCGATGAATTCGGTACGTTTAATGTTAACGGGACTGTTCGGTAACGCGCGTCGCGCTTGCGGCCGCAGAGCTAGCACACGTCGTATGTTCTCTCTGTCTGGTCTCGTTGTCTTTGTTCTTTGATGCTGTATACAAAAAGTTACGCTATACTTATGATTCTTTCAATTTGATTACTTGTTAAAAGATCAAGAATCATTGCCGTTATCGAGGGCGTCCTAATCTAGTTTGGTGACCGAAATGAAAGTAAACGTAGAGTGTCACACGCTAATTGTGCTCTGATTGGGAGCCAGACGTTTTCACTTTTGCCTAGACTTTCTACGCTCTCTCTGCGACAAGGATGGCAGCGTAAGGAGTGAATTAACATCATCGCCAACTGGGGCGATGCGTCAGTCAGCTCAATACATAACTTCAATATAGATTCAGACAATAATTAAGGATACCAGTAATTTATCTAACCTGTCTCGAAACTTATGTAACTGAATTTTTACTAAAAACCCATCGTTTGTTTCCGCAAGTAGGCGACGTGGCGATGGTGCGACGCATACGACTACGCGTCGGCGGCGTGCACGCGGCCGCACCGCGCCAGCCGCGCACGCGCGCAGCCCCGGACGCCGCCAGCCCCGCCCTGCGACCTCGCACGACATGCCTACTGCGCAACGCCGGGCAACGGCTACCCCTGGCACGCCATACGCCGCTTTGTGCGAGAGAACCAGGCAAGTCTAAAGACATCTTATTATAAAATAATTAATTGATTTTTTAAATCAAATCGATTCCAACGTATAAAATTTGTTCCTTTTTTTTATTCCAGGGACTTATGAGAAGAATGTATGGCGAAGAGCGTCATATATCGGTACTGAAGGCGGAGCTAGAAAACTTTATAGAAGACGACGACGAGGGCGGTAAAAGAAAGTCCAGCGATTTCGAGGAGGATATAATAAAAGCAAAATTAATGTACACAAAGAAAAGTCAAGCACGTGCCATGAAAGATAAACCTCACTTTAGACCGATACAGACCGATAAACATAAGAAATTTGACAATGATACCCTAAAAGTTAAGCCACTCGAAAACTACACGAACAACTCTAGAACAAACAGTACGGGCAACAACAATGCTACTGAAATCACAAACAATGAAACGATGATAGATGAGAAGGAAGTGTCGTATAAAACAAAATTGCAAAGTTTAGCCAATATAGAAATAAATAATTTAGAACCAGACGTGATAACTTTAGAAGCGGTCATCAAACAGACTATAGAGACTAATAGCTTATATCCAACATTTCTAGGTAGTTCGAAAAGTGAACCTCTGAGAGATGATAGCGATTCCAAAAATAACACTGACAGGAATGAAACCACTACAACAGAATACACAATAAATGCAACAGAAACAACTTACGTCCAGTACGACGATACAACAACGGAGTCAGTCAAGGACGGCTGGAAGCCAATGACTGACGCATCTACTCTACCACCCACGCTGCTCTTCTCTGAGCATGAGAAAGTCAAGAACGACAAGATTGATACCAAAGTTACTGATAAAAAAGAGGAGACATATCCAAAGCCGACGCAACCAGAATCTCTGAGACCGTCTGTGATTAAGTTAAGAGGAGCGTAAGTAATATGTTTATGCTTAACGCGAGTGTGATCGTATCATACTAGGATTTCTCGGTATTAATTTATTTTCATTTTTTAGAAACGCTTGTGAATCCAAAGAAGAGATGGCAGCGCCGTTCTGGGCGAACAGCACGCGCGGCGAGGTGCTGGCGCTACTTAACATGTACCCATTCGAACAGTATATACACCTCGAGACCTGTGTGCACGAGCGCAAGCAAATGTACTGCAGAGAGGGCTGCCGGTAGGTTGCCCTTAACTACTTCGTAATGCAGAGTGAATCTCCACTGTCGTGGCAACTGTGACACAAAATGTTGTCATTCACCTCATTATTCTTTAAAAAAGAGACCGCAATAGTGTTGTACGTGTTTGATGATAGTTGAAATTTAAACCATCTGATTGTTGAGCACTTAATTGTCTTTTTTTACCCTATTCTTGTTTGTGCTTTACTTCATGTTTTTACCAGAGAGTTTTTAAAATACCTAGTTGTCATTTCCAGTTGCGAACAGCAGTACCGTCTGCACCGGCTATTGGCGTACGACCCACGCAACGAATGTCGCGGAATCTTCGCTGACTGGTTCAAGTTCCCGGCGTGCTGCGTGTGCCGCTGCTACGACGTGCCGCTGGAGTTCCGCGCGCGCTCGCCACGCCTGCTCCGGCCGCAATACGACGAGCACGTGAGACAGGTCATTTATGAAGATGCGGCGAGAGACTGGTACTCTATGGCGTATGACGATGATGACGATGACTTCTACTGATCAATGTAAGTTTTTAACTTGATATTTTATACGTTAACTGTGAAGGTTAGGTATAGGTCAATTACTTTAAAGCACCCTATAATAATTTAGAACGAAAACTTTGATTTCATGTGTAATATTTTATTTAATTTCTTTTCTCAATTTTCAGATGACTTCTTTCTCAACACTATGATGTCAAGAACATTTGAGAAACCCACCTGAAGAACCATACTTTTGAGAATAAATATTTGAATTGCCATGAAAAATTAAATATTATGTTTTTCCAGTTCTTAACATTTTTACCGCCCATAAATTAATCACAATTTAAAAACAAAGTAGTGATGTAAGATCAAAGTTACAATCGACTGTTACTTAATTATGCTATTATTTATTTTTCTAATCATAGAATTAGTTTAATATAGATATTTTTAATAATGTTTATAAACTAAAATTTAATTATAAGGCTAGTGAAATTGTAAAATATGTTGTATAACGAATATAGTACATGTGTTAATTGTATTGCGTGTTTGAGAGTTTTTATTAAAGTTTGCTCGTTACATCAATGACTTTTATTTGCTTTTGTTGCAATTAATTTCTGTTACCTGAAGATGTTTTAAACCTATCTTAGGAACGTATAGAACAAAGTGATCAGCGCCACCCATGGACATCCTCAACACAATATAATTAGGTCATACCGGCCGAACTAATAAAAAAAAGTTATCATCAGACTAATCTTAAGGATCGATTTAGTTGGCCCATTAGTTTGACATGAAAGCAGGAATCTAAGATAAGACAAATTTATAATTAGTACTGCATCCCTGTAAATTATGCTATATAAATGAGGATTTAATTGAAGATTTTAAAATATAGCATTTAAATATCCCAATAAAGTTCAATTTGTTATCTTTATAACAATGCCGCAACCAAAGAGTATATAAAATGGCCGCAACCAATTAGCTTGTTTATTCTATGGCCACTGCACGAACCGCCAGACATTTTGTCTATTCTTCGTTTGACAATTAATGTCAATTGTGTCAACAAAAGCAAAGCCGAAAATCGACAAATACTTTTAGAATTAGATTTAGTATAGCTACATTATTATAGGTTGTTGTATATTTCACTGTAAATAATTACTATAAGTTACTCGTCGATTATATTATTTAAATTGTTAGTTTGATAGTTTACGGCGTAAATTCAAAATGTCCGGGAGAGCGAAAAAGGCTAGCGCGCCGAGAAAGAAAGCCAACGGCTATAAAATGCCCGCACCGATTCCTTTAGGTGAAGTAATTCACGATACCATAGCTAAAAAGAAATGGCGCATCGGTCCTTCGATAGGAGTTGGCGGGTTTGGTGAAATTTACTCAGCTTGTGAACATGAGGGTTCGCCTAAGAAAGGCTCAAATTATCCCTATGTCGTAAAAATCGTGAGTATTTTTGTTAATATTTAAAAATTACCTAGTTGTAAACGATTACCAAACATATTCAGAAAAAAAACCTTTTTATTCTAAATCCATGTATTAAGCCATTAGCAAATCAGCATTTAAGTTTTGTTTTCCTGTTGGAAAAAACACTTCAGGATATTTTGTTGCTCTGTAATAAGTCATGTAGTCTTAATGTTTGCTTTATTTTTTTTTTCTATATTTTTTACATCAGTATTATAAATAAAATAATGTTCATAACATGACTTAAAACACTATCCTAAACCAAGTTAGGTGGTTAAAAATGAACATTGTAATTATTACTCCATCACCTTAAACAATCTTATTATTAGAACATTTTGTTTGTAAAATGTTTCAAATTCAAATGAACTATTTACAATGATAGAATGAAATACATAAAATGCTTTGTTCTATCCAGGAACCACATGAGAATGGTCCACTATTTGTGGAAAAGCATTTTTATATACGAAATGCCAATAAGGATGATAGTAAGTTATAGATATAAATTATTTTTTCTTTATTGTAATCAATATTTATAGACAATCTACACAAATAAATACTACTTTAATTATAATGTAAATCTTTTCAGTTGCCAAATTCATGCAAAGTAAGAAATTGTCAACGTTAGGTATGCCATCATATTATGGCAATGGGTCACATGATTTCAAAGGAGAGAAATACAGGTACTTAGTTCTGGAGAGGTATGGCAAGGACCTGTGGAGTTTGTTCAAGGAGTCGGGGCGGTCATTTCCTGTGCCAACTGTCTTCCAAATTGGATTACAAATGGTAAGAAACATACCATTGAAACAGTAAAATTTGTTATGTTTGTAATATATTTATAAAATCAAAGTAAACTTTATGTTTTTAGTTGGATGTGCTGGAATACATACATAGTAAAGGCTATGTCCATGCTGACATTAAGGGAGCCAACATACTTCTGGGTCTAAAGAAAGGCACGGAGAACCAGGCTTATCTTGTAGACTTTGGTCTTGCTACACGGGTGAATGATAAGGAATTCAAGCCGGACCCTAAATGTGCTCATAATGGTACCATTGAGTACACTAGCAGAGATGCTCATATTGGAGGTTAGTGAGATTATACTCGGTTTTTTGTTTTGGGCGAAATCTTATAAAAGATACCCAGCTCCTGGCAGGGAACAGGTTTTTATTCACTAAAACCCCCTAGCGTCACTGGTGAGGCTCTGAGACATCTAGTAGATGGCACCAGTGCAAAAAGATCCTACTTTACAATCTACAAACAACTTTTTGTTCTTTTTACGTATTTTGTAATGCATGTTTTTTTTTATTTATAAACATCAAAACATTGCACAGTGTCCACAATGCGTGGTGACCTAGAGATTCTGGGCTACAATATGCTGCAGTGGATAGTAGGGGAGCTGCCCTGGGAGAAGCACCTCAAGCAGCCCAAGACTGTGCAGACTATGAAGGAGGCGTTCATGAAGAATGTTCGCAGTGAAATCTCCAAAAACTACCCCAATGTACCTGGTGAGCTTATCCCAAATGATCATTTTATAAATTTTGATAAACTTTAAGTCATCTAGATACCTCATTTTATAAATGATAGTACTGTGTTTCTTACAGTATGTTTCAGTTCAGTTACATATGCTAATAGACAAAAAAAAACATTTTCAGATGCATTAATTAAGTTCTTTGAATATATAAATTCACTGAAGCCAAAGGAGCAAGTAAATTATGCAAAATGTCGACAAATATTAGAAAGCTATCTCAAAAGCGAAGGAAAAACTAAAACAAGTAAATTAGAATTCAAAAATACAAAGAAACGAAAAGGTAAAAATGATACAACTGAAGACACAGATGAAGATGATGCAGAAGAAATTGAAGAGGTAGATAAGAAAGAAACTAAAAGAAAGAAAGTTGTCAAGAAAGTGGTCAGCAGGACAAAGAAAGTTGAAAAACCTGTTGAATCGGAGACAGAGGACTGTGAAAATGAGGAACCTGTGGATAAGCCGCGTGCAAAGAGAACATTAAGGAAACCAATTAAAAGGAAATCATTGGAACCATCACTAGTAATCAAAGTGAAGAAAACTAAAATGACACCGAAAGCAACACCGCCAGCTAAAAAGAACCACGCCAACATGGCGACACAGACATCAACTGAGCGACCTAAGCGAAGCCCGCGACAGGTCTCCTTTGACAGTCCCATCTGTGAAGTTATTGGCACTAAGAAACCATTCAGTGCGGCAAAAGACAACAAATCTGCGGACTCCAGTGGTGATATATTTGATGATTCTTTTACATTAGAAGAAAAAAAGACTAAACCAAAGAAGCGGTTGTGTTCAGATGAAGAGATTTCAGTCACCAGAGTAGTTAAGAAGAAATTGACGGTAAGGAAAGGCAGATCGTGGAAGGACACTCCAACAGTCGTCAATGGTAGATCACCACCGAAATAATGTTACATGTACCTTATGTATTCACTTGCTGTGAATCAATGGAGATAAGTTAACACACTCAATTTAGATGTATCGATAAGGATTTTGTACTTTACTAAAACAAGTGCATTTAGTTTGGATGACTTATAGTTTAGAATATATAATGGTAACAAACGATATGCCTTTTAGAAGGCTTCGTTTAAGTTATAATTGGCAACATGAAGTATTAGAATATTAGAAGTACAGCCGTGTGTCTGGATGCAAAATTTTAAGTAAGATGAATCATAATTATTTTGTTAAGTGATTTACATAAACATGGAATAAATGTGTTAAATCCGTATGAATGAATATGTACGGAATGTCCTTAAACTTTTCTATTCGGGTGAATGATTGAAGAAAATAAAATTAGTAATTTGTTTTGGTGTTGTAAATGAACTTTTCACATGGGTTTTAGATAAATTAGTAATTAACCTGTTAACCGGGGAGTTCTCGTTCAAATTATGCAACATGTACCGGGCGCGTATTGTTTCGCTAGGACGTGTCAATACGTCACGCCCGGAGACCGTCATTTCATATTTCTATATTTTAATTTATTCATAAAATGAATGATAAATTATGAAATGTATATCGTTTATTAATAATTTTAAAGTACAAAAGGAATCACAAAACAATTAAGAGCAAGTAAACAAAATAGAATTTTTGAGGACGTATTCATATGTCCTAACCGTAATCGATATTGTTTACGCCTCACGCATTTATACGTCTTGTCCGGTTAACTGGTCAAGTAGCTTCTTAGACAATTTTCAGGTCGAAAATGGGTCAATGTTTGAAAATTACGACTAAATCTATGTTAAATGTATTTATTATGCTAATTATAGGACTTGGTATACTCTTAAATGTTCAATTTGAGTGCGTTAACTTTCTCACCTCCGTTTTGCCATAATCAACATAACCCCACCATTATTACACAAACTTGGTTACACAGATTCTTATGTATTTATTCCATACTTAGTGTAAGTTTTCATTACGACTTTTTTATATATCTATATATAAATAAAACATTTATTGATTTCTCATAATTCACTCATCTTGATTTTGTTACTGTTGTTTTTTTAATCCCACTTAAATATAGAATTTACTTTTCACCTTTCAGTTTGCTTTGACAATATATTTATTTGAATTTTCATATGTTAAATCGTGTCACGCTTTTGATTTTTCCACCTAGCTAATAAAATCAAACTACTCTGTCAATTTTGTATGTTAAAGTTTTTACCGGTCTTTTTTCGTATATCGAATAAATCTATTATGTAATTCACTCTCCACTTCGTTACCTGATACATTTTTAGTTATAATAAAACTGTTAAGAAACTCCTGTGCCATGAATCTGCTCAAATTCAGAATCTGTTGTAACAAAATTTCAGTTAATTCAAGGTGTCCTGCCTTACTTATTGTTATAGTTGTGCTTATATAATCTGTTTTAAAATTGACATTATGTATAAGATAAGTCATCTCTTTAAATATAAAAACGTTTCACTAAAACCTGCTGCTGCAGTTATTGTTAAACATAGATTCGTCTTGAAGTTTTTGTGTTAATGTTTCTTGTTGTGATACATAATCAGTGACCTGTTTGTATCGCGGTCAAAAGTGCATTTAAAATATTTACCAATAATTAAGTTTAACCAATAAAAAGTAAATAAGAGCTCCGCTCATTTGTCATATAATCGTTATTCATATGTATTGCCATTTACTATGTTATATTTGGTGTTTGGTATTGTTTGAGTAAAATTTTGTATGTTTGTAATTTGGTTATATATGATGTTTGTGTTATGGTATGTGTATAATAAATTGTATTTGAAATATTTTCATTATTTCTCACCTCCGTCCTCGGATACATGTCGAGTTAATTCCAGTTGTTCATAGAGTGACAATAATTTGCATCTTGTTATAGTCTGAATGAAACAAACGCTCAAATCCAAAGCTTTTATTTTTATTTACAATATAATCGTAATATGAAAGTAAACAAAATGTAACGTACCAAAAAAATTACATTTAGAAATTCAATAAGGGCGCGTCCGGTCGCCGGACGCTCCGCGGTTACAAAAGCTAAATACATCTACTTGTGAGTGATGGCTCGCTACGTCACTACGCGCCCCGCCCCCCTCCCCACCCCTCATCTCGCTCTGTCTCTGTCTCCCCACACACCTCATTCACTAAAACACAAAACAGTAGCACCATTTGTAAAAAAATATTACTCTTTTTCAAACAAAACAGAATTCCTTAGCGATCCCCCCCCCGCGACCTCGCCCCCTTTCTGCGGCGCGCCTGTTCCCCACGTACGCACTAAACCTAACATAACGTGAACTGCTCTACACAATATATAGTAAACCTTAATGTTAACATTATAAAAAAATCACTATTTACGCCGTTACAGGAACATTATTTTTTATATGCAAAAACTATTTAATTTTGCAATAATTGCAATCGGACTAGTATAGATTTTGAAACTCCATTTTGTCATGACGTCACAGCACGGAGTCGCGACGTGCACGCGTGTACGTCGCGTGCACTACGCCGATCATTCTTAACGATGTAAAAGAAATCGAGCGAACAATTTTAATGAAGCATTAACAGAGTAAAATTTATCTGTTTTTGTAATAGTATTATGATTAGAGAAGAGAAAATTGGCTTCAGAGACCGATTTAGAAAGTGTTATTTCGTTTTACATGATTTGTAATTAGTATTCAGCATCACAATTGAAAACAGATCGCCCTTGGATAAAGGCAAAATATATGAGAAACGCAGTGAAAGTTTTCACTTGTTCGGCCAGAAGGATACAAGGTTTAAGTTAGAGACGCTGAATAATTTCTCAAGTAAAACAGACCTTTTTTATTCTTGACATGATTAGTTAATAAAAATCTATTTTATGTTTTGTGACCTTATTGTATACACATTATAATAATATTAGTGTTAATAAAATGAACGCTAACATCCCAGCAGTGGGCAGTGGGCAACTGAAGACGATGGGACAACATATCCCAATAGAAACTCCGTACGCGTCTGTTATCCTTAACACTAAATCGCAACTCTTACATTCTAAGTGGAATAAAATTAATCGTAACAATACAACGTACATCTAAAAAACTGCGAGGTGGCACGGGCTAGCGAGAGTAACTACACTACGGCACAGTCGACATATAACTTTCACGTAGAATACTGACAAGAATAAATATGTATCAAATTAATACATACATACAATTAATCCTATATTTATAATTTTCCACTAAGAAATCCAAATCGGTTCAGTATCTTATACGTACACCGTTTGGACTTTAACGCGCCATTTTTTTTTAATAATTTTCGTCTAATAAATTATTACAATCTATTAACAAATCACTGGATATCACTGGTTTGGAGTAAATCTACGTGAAAGTTGATATTATACGTCGAATATATTCAAATTAAAACAATAATGCGAGCATATTTCGAGAGCAATTCACCTAAAGACATGGAGATGGGAACCAATGAGGTAAGCACATTACATTGCTCTGCTCCATGTCTGTGCAAACTGACTACAATGATAATCGGCAGTCTTATTGTACTAGAAGTTCGGAACCGGCCTGTATTATGTTTCGTACATAACCTTAAAAGCGTTAATATCGCATGCAAAACACTATCCAAACCGATTATTCAAATAACCGTGAATTTCTGAGACCACAATCCCCATTTAAAACATAGTATCTCCGTTTTGTCAAAGATTTTGGGTCTCAGAAACCCACTATAAATGAACCAATTTTGTTTAATTCTGTGAGCGAGGCGCGCGATCGTCGGGAGGAGCCTTTTAAGATTCCTCCATCGGGGGAGGAGTTATGCGAAGTTGTGGCACACGACCGCGGGGACTTCTATTAAATACGTTTATTGTAAAATTTGGTGTTGAGTCAGTCAGCCAGCTCGTGTAGGTCGGGATCGCGGCAAGGTGCGACTACAACTATCGCTGGTGTATTGAACACGCGGGACTAGTAGGATGTGGGCGCCCAGGGCGGGCGCTAATTGCACTTATGTAAAACAAAAATCCGGCGGGTGGAGGCTCGCGGCTGCAAACAAATATTACAACTTCAAATACTAATATTAAAAATGGCGTAATTGACACGTTATCGTTTTAAACAAACTCTGAAGCTTGTATAGTAATGAGTTATGTGACATAAAAGTGCCTCAGTCTGACGATGGGTTATTTTTTCTTAAAATAATTCAGTTTTTTAGTGGGATCTAGTACCGTGGGGTAAATCGCTATAGAATTTGTTCGCCACCGCAAGCATATTATTACAATTGTAGTTTATAACTCTTATATAACAATCACGACTTTATTCAAACTTGTGTCGGCAGAATTCACATATAATTATACTATTAACGCATGACGTATCGTTTAGTACGGTCAGAAAAAAATTAAATTTTACTAAACGTCATATTAAAATATATATTTTGCTTTTGATCCGAGGCTAGTGTTGCGCGCGGGCGCATCAGCTTGGTACACATATATACCGGTCGCTTTGTGTCGCACGCGACTCTATATTGTATTACAAAGTACAAAAGTGCTAAATCGTGTGAACTGTAAAAACTACGAGTAACAAATAAAATTGTATTCTCCATTATTATATATAACTATACAATGGCTTTGTTTTTTTTCTAATTTCGTTTTGTTTTTTTTTTTTGCATTAACAATATGAAAAATGAAAACATCTTTTTCTACACGTTTTGAACACATAATTCCTGTAAATAACAGAGTCCGAGCTTGTTCTTCCAGTCTCAGTGAAGTATACAAAATAAAGTCAAACAAAACATACTGTATATGAAAATACAATCGTCAACAAAACACATTTACTTTATAAAAACAAAAAAATGAAAATTGAATAAAGTAACATTACGAGTCATCCATTAATAGAAAAACAAAACAATAAAATTTCATAAAGTGTGAAAAATACAACCAAACATTGAATAACAAAAAAAAAACTCGAACATCTGAACATAAATAAAATAGAGCAAAAGCTAAAGGCCACAATTTGATCGGCAGTAAAGACCAAGCCCGGATATTATATAAACATTTCAACACTTTTAATACAAAATTTGCGCAATCAAAGTAAAAAAGATTTGTGTTATATAAATCCTCTTTGTATATAACGCAGTCAACTGTTCCATTCGTCACACATCAATCAACACAACATCAACAAACACTTTCCTCGTCAACTGTACAACCATAGACAATCGGAAACAAATCAACAAGTAAAATAAAGACAGAATATCCATTTTAAAGTAGTTTCGCTAACAAATATCGCGAACACATCAACGAAGGGAACAGTTAAGTTGAGCCGGAGTTAAACGATAACAATGTAGACATAAGTATTTGATTTAGTGTAAATTGCACAAATGTGGGGCAGCTGTTGCGGAGCGCCAGTGGACGCCAGTGCGCGCCAGTGGACGCCAGTGCGCGCCAGTGGACGCCAGTGCGCGCCAGCGGGAGCCAGTGCACAGCGCACAGCCCGGGAACAGTCTGACTACTACATTAGGCCTCTCTCACAACCCTTGCATTATGTTAATTATATTTATTTTATACATATATATAATTAGTATTTAATATCGGCACACGCACGACCGCCATCACCGATCTCGACGATTCTTTTTTGCATTTTTTTTCACTTTGTATATTTATTTTAAAATTTGTTTAACATTCGTCGTCGCGATTGTACTAGAGATATATACAGCATGATTCTTTACCCGACGATAGTTTATCGATAGCGGTAATAAATAAATAAATATTTATAATTAGGAATTTTTAAACCTAGCAACAAGCATTTCGTAAGATAAATGATTTTTAATTTTTTTTTTACAATATCCAATAACCGCGTACAGTACAAATGAATTGAGTAAAACATGTTATAATACTAAGTGCTAATAGTCGATAGTTTGCGAGTGCTCGTCAATTATATACGTTCCGATCAATTAACTGATTTAGCTAAGAATCTTATAGAAGAATTTATAATAAAATATAACAAGATTACATGATACATATACAGCTTCAGAAGCGCAACATTTACGACAGTACGAGACAAAAGCGCAACATTTATCAAAAGATATTAATTACTTAATCAAATATTGCAACTGTTCGAATAATCAATTTCTTAGTCCACAATATCAAATTGATAGTCATAAAAATTTAAATAGTTAGATTCGCGCATTTGACTCGAATTTTCAATATAAAATAATTCAGAGAAAAGAGAAATGCCCTACACTTGATTGATCTTAAACGAAATATTGTGTCGTGTGAAGTTTTTAGAGTCCATCTTTGGGCATGTGGCAAATCAATAATAAAGTTTGCGAATACGAGTGCACTTGTACATACAAACAATCACAAAAATATAGCAACAATAAGTACCTACACATCTCTCGATAAATTATACAAAAAAAGTAGTGAATGTGTCAACACAATATTACTTTTTAAATAAACATTTTCCCGTAATTTAGTTTCATGACAAATGTCGCAGTTCGTACTCCAGGTTCACCAGAGTGTACATGTAGGCGGGGCGCAGTACAATCTCACTTCAAACCGTCGCTCGAGGTCGCGTGCGTGCGGCGTGGGCGCGGGCGCGGGCGCGTGCTGTGTGGGCGACGTGGGCGTGGGCGCGGCTACGTGGCGTGCGGGTGCAGCTGCTCGCTGCGCAGGAAGTCTATCTGCGTGTAGAGGCGGGGCGCGGCGGCGGCGGGCGCGCGCCTGGGCTCCAGGTCGAGCGCGGCGTAGTGCAGCGCGCCGCCGGGACTGCCCGCCACCGGGCTCGTCTCACAGGCTGCAATCACGTTTAGTAAAGCATAAGGCGCACGCTCGCACTGCTCCAATTCATTTTACGGTCCGATGTAAAGTCAAAACTTCCAGTACAAAATGAACGTGCCTTATATACGCAGTGTTGTGTAATAACATTGTATTTTTCGAATGAAGCATTAAGACGGAACATAAACATGTAAACTAGAACCTACTTTTATTATCAGTCGTGTCCATCGCTTTCGATTTAGTGTCATCCTTGAGTTCCGGCGAGGGGGACTGCGCCAGGGTGACGTACTGGGAGGAGTCGGGGCTGCGCCGCCCGTCCTCCGATATCTCCCGAACCGTGGACAAGTGGTGGGAGTTCTGCGAGGTCTGCTGCCCCTGAGCGTGGGGCGCGGCGTGGGGCGGCGCGGGCTGGGGGGGCGTGTCGGGCGGCTCGGCGGGCGGGGCGTGCGCGCTGTGGGCGGGGCGGCCGCACGTCATCTCGACGTAGCCGTCGGGCGTGGCGGGCGTGGCGGCGGCGGGCGCGGGCGGCTCGCCGGGCTTCATCTCCACGTAGCCGGAGTTGCGCGGCAACATGTCCACGTACTCGTCCGTATTCTTCTTCGATTCGAAGAAGCCAATAGTCGGCGGAGTCCGAGGAACTATCACCTGGTGAAAATTAAATAAAATAACATTTTCTCCAAATTTACAATTTTGTAATGGCTATGATACAGAAATACTCGAATGTTACAATAGGCTAAGAAAATGAATATTATAAAAAAGTTATTCGACTGACCTTGGGCGGGGGCGAGTTGTTGGAGAAGTCGAGCTCGAGGAAGTCTCCCTGGCTGGGGCGGGGCGCGGGGCGGCGGCGCGCTCCGGCGCTGTAGGCGCGCAGGCGGGCGGGCTCGACGCGCGTGCCGCCCGGCCGCGAGCCCACGCTGTAGGCGCGCGCCGACCTCTCCTCCGCGATGTGCGACATGGCCGGCTCCAGCTGGTACTCGCTGCGGATGTACCACATAAGGATATCAGACTAACGAGCATGATTCTTGGTACAGTTGTTTGTTTGAGTTACATACCTAAACCTAGGGTCTGTGGAGGGCGTGCCGGAGCAGACGGAGCCGCTGGAGAGCGAGGCGGGCGGGGGCGGCGGGGCGGCGCCGCAGGGCTCCGGCGGCGGCCCCATGGCGAGGTAGCCCTCGTCCGCGGAGCCCGAGGACGCGCCCAGCGACGACGTGCGCGAGTGCTGGACCGACGCGCCGCGCCGCGTTAGGCTACGAACAAATTATTATTTTATTTCGATCATTGACTGAGTACAAAATTAAAGCAAATATTGTTTACTATTGTTTGTCTATTGTCGTTGTAATGAAAGGCGACGTACTTGATAAAGTCCTTGGATACGTCGATGCAGTCAGGCTCCTCAGGAATGCGCGGCGTGCGGTACCACTCCACGCAGTCGATGTCGTCGCGCGACGAGTCCAGCCCTGATACGCATACCACAATGAATATACTTACTATGTTTTTGTATATAATTGTAGAAACTACATACTCAGAATTTATTAATTAAAACTATATTACAAAGAACTTAAAACCCTAATAGGGGCCTTTCGAATCTTGTTAACATTATTGTCATTGTTATTGCTTTATCCAAGGCAATGATATTAGTGATATAGAACATAATTAACAAAATAAACAATGCAATATGTCTGACCATCAAGCAGGTCGTGTCGCGGCGGCGCGCGCTCGCTCTCGAAGGAGGAGCAAGCGCGCGAGGGCATGCTGTCGCAGCGGTTCCGCAGCGTGCTCGCATCTGACGACAAAATTATCTGTTATTTTCTATTTACACAATGTCACTTCATAATTTTTCTTTTAAAATATCTCATTTAAATAAGTAATTTAAAATATGAAAAACAAAAATAGAAATAACCAAAAAAATGATAATGAAAAAACAGCATAAATTCAAGGGGCATTTAAAATCGAGTGGCAGTAAATGTAATTATTATATTATTTAGTGTACAAAAGTAAAAGCTTAGAAAGCATCAAAGTTGATTTGATGATACTGATCCGCGTCTTAAGCAGCGTGGAATCACCAAAGCTGAAATGTTACCAAAGTAAATAAAAAAATTCCTCGAAATTAAAATAAAATATTAAAACACAAGCGTCGACGGTTTCCACTATCGAGACACTCGAACATCTTGTTGTCCCTTTCATTCCCTTTGGAAAAAATGAGAAAACAATATTTTTGTTCGGGCGCATCGTCAGTGTAAACTCATCGGTTGAATTAAAAGCACATATTACATTCAGTTAAGTATTTACATAGTACGAAGCGTTCATCATTAAATAAGAAACAAGCAACATGCAAAAAATGCGAACTACATACAAAGCGGCAATATTAAAGTTGAATTCTTTGAAGAATTCTTGCAACTAAACCTAAATAACATCAAGATAAGAGTTGGCAGACACGTTCTCTATTACAAAAAAAAAACAATACAAAGCATCACTTTTACAGATAAGTCGTGAAGAGTTTAAACTATAGTACAATTAGGTTTTTGTAATTTCCGGCACTTAAGCTGTTGGCAAAGTATCAGTTTTAATGAATAATTTACAGATTTTCAAACTACACAAGCAGCGTCTACTACTGAAAAGTATAAGCAAATAAGAGAAAATTCTATTCAAAAAATATTTTAATAAATACATCAAATTATATAAAGCTAATTATAAGCAATGCCCAAGAGGCGACGACTACATATTAATTCGTAGAGAGCACAACTACGGTTAATTGAAATCAATCTGCC
>NW_013533657.1:416971-438850 GCF_000836235.2 Papilio xuthus
AGGGCGGGGCGCGGGGCGCGGGGCGGAGCGCGGCAGTCATACGTACTCTTGCCGGGGCCGGGCTGCGTTTTCCAATTCCTGGTCCCCGTGCTGGCCCTGCGACAGAACTGTTTCTTCGGCGTGAACAAATCCGTGCCGTTGACGGTCTTGCAGGAGGAGTGTATCGCCTTGTCGACGATGGCGCGGGAGACCTCGTCGCCGGTGAGGGGCGCGGAGTAGGTGCGGCCGTGCCCTATCCGGCCCGGCTCTTGGAATAGCGGATACCCGGTGGGGAGGGACTCGGTCCTATGATGCTTTAGCAGCCGGCCCGGGTTCTCGGGCCTGTCGATTAGTGGGTTATTCGCCAGCTGATTGTCGGCTGCGGAAGACATGAGAAGCTACACGTAAACACATGGCACCAAGCGACACCCGGTGCGGTGCGAGTTAGCTCAGCCTGGACGATGGTGCCTTGCTACCGAACTGCACAACAGACCTTACACTTTCTTGAAGATACGATTCACTAAACGAATTTTACGGTTTTTGCACAAAAAAATAATTAATATATCGCCCCCGCGAATTATTAATTTTTACCCTCAAACCAATCAGAAATTAACGTTCACACTGCATACAAAAAACACCATCGTCCATAATGTAGTTACTGTTTTAGTGTAGATGTGACAAGTGGACAGTGACAAGGCCTTGTCACACCTGCGTGTTACTCGAGTGCTGCGATGTAATGACACGATCTCATCTGACACACTGACACGGTCAATGTGACACACACCATCACCGACTTGCATGCAAAAATGTATTCAAACTTAATCTATACATCTTCAAATTGCAACACAATGCTAATGTGTTTCAAAATATTTACATACATATAATAAAAAATTGTATTATATCTTTATTCAACTACTTTCAGTACTTGCTTTCATCTTTTATTAAATGTTTCATCAAAGTAAATAAACACATAAATACGCCCTACGTATGTACAAATGTTGTTTTTATGGTCCTTTGAGCAGGATAATGTAGGTTAGGATGTTAATGTTTAGTAAAAGCGTTATGTTACAAACAAATTATCCATTCGTATACTTATATTTTCCCGAATATGCAAAGTACAGTCAGCTGCATTAATATGTATACATTTACAACGATTCAGAAACTTGTATATGTCTTGGGTTTCAAAAATAGTACACTCTTGTCAGTCTGTATGCTTTGGATTATGAATACAAGTCATTGACAAATAAGTGCATATACATATTAAAAACACAAAGCCTGTACAAGTTTCTAAAATGATAGTAATGTATTCATATTCATGCAGCTGACTGTACACTCAATGTGTAAGAGAAAAGCAAAGTTATTAAAACCGACAAGGTCTCGATAGACGATGTATACATAATCGGAGTATGGTAGAGATAATTTTTTTACATACATTTAAATACGAATAAATTCATATCGAAATTATGTATCAAAGCTGCAATCAAAAGCCCTCATCCACCTAAATTAAAGCATTCAAGGTGACTTTTAGTGAAAGCTGATAATAAACTTTTAGTTTATCAATATTGAACAGTTGCCAGATCCATTCAAATTAATAATCAAAGTTCATTGATGGTGTCAAGGTGCATGGACATTGTGCAAGAATATGAACAAATTATCCTTAAAGTCTGATGAGATGAAGGAATGAAAAAATATTGTCTACAACATACGATTACTTTAAGTAATGCTTGAGAGGAACAGTTTTTGTAATACAGACAAGCCAATCCAGTTTTCACACTATATCTAAAAAGAATGTTAGTATTAGAAGACATAAATATCCATAACCGGTAAAGCATGAGATATCAAGAGATTCCTAAAGAGTAATAAAATTCGTACATACGAATGTATGGTTAGTTGAAAATGATTTAGACGACGCATTTCTCTTTGTACCAGAAATTACTTAATTCTCCTAACATAAAACAAACATCAAATATCACCTAATTGAGCCTCTCCTAAATCATTAAAAATCTTTTAATGCAACAACATTAATTCAAGACATAGGAGTAAACATTCAAACATACACATCCATACACAAATCATGCGCACTTCATACAACAACACGAATTCACATATAAACAATATAAAAGGAACAATTAGATCATGCTTAAAGAAGTACACACGAAATGCGTGATGATATCCTGATGAGCTTAAAGGCAATTCCCCAGCACTTTATGATTGCAAAGCCATGATCAAGGAATGGGGACGGCAGAGTCCCAATTGAAGAGGTTTCGTGATATCGTACCATTGTTCGTAGTGAAGGGTGCGAGTGCCGCGGCTGAGTCCTCTATGGAGTAGGTGGCGGAACACACGCACTGTCTTATACACGAGCCAACGCACAGGCCCTTCTCTGTAATACATTGAGCCCATGTACCTCTACTACATATACCCATACCACGAGAACAGTTACATCTCCATATATAACAGAATTAATGTGTCATACACTCAGATACATAGACTATTTATATATATATATATATATGTTAATTTTGTAGTATATATCCCTGAATTTTGACTTTTTTATTGTTACAATGCAAAGGGGACAGAGGACAACAGATCCGCAACCAAATATTACTACAACTAATCTACAAAGAAAACATTTCTAATCTACTATTAACAATTGCAACGAATAAATACATAAACATTATATAAAAATGTATATATTTAAATTTCTATTTACTATTCACTTATTCGTTACAAAAGAGTTAAGAATATGTTAGTCAAATTGAATAAAACAACCATTGACGTACAACTCGGATACATGAATGGCTGTAATTTTTACGTATAGGTCGCAAATATCTTAAGCAAATTAGCACAAAACTCTTTATATTAGGAAGATTACTACATGTAAGCGTGTTTGCGAACTATATGCCAACACTGGGCTTAAATACTAACTACTTGTTGCAATGTATGTATGTATGTGTGGGTCATGTCACGAGTACAAAGATAACTTGAAGTCTGTTCATTGTACAATGTTACACACAAAGATCAACTCTCATTGGTTATCTACAATAAATAAAATTAGTGTGTCTGTATGTCATATAAAAAAAATGTATTTCGTGAACATGCTGCATGTGCTTTACTAAGAATGAACAATATTTTTTTTTTATTTTTTGTCTGTATGTACGCTCCGCTAAAAGTCGCGGAGCGCCCTCTAGTATATGAATAGAAAATTAACTAAATATTAGTGATAAAACTTGCATCCCTTTTACTATTGTAAATGATAAATTATTTTAAACTTAGTACCCTGTTGTCTTATATTTATAGTATAGGAGCGAAGAAAATTAAGTTTTTGGTTGCATTCGAATATTTAGTAAAATTGAATTATTCAACAAAAATATTATTAAGATATATTAGTGTTATAATTACGCATATTGCATAATCATAAAACTGCTTAATAACATTTTCATTTGCGTAAATAAATAAAACTGAGCAAGTTTGCATTTATGTATAACATGTGAACAAAATATTGTGACTTAATTTTTCCTAACATTATAAATAGTCCGCATCATGTCTTATCATTTATTTGAAAAAAAAAACTAATATTTTTACGATACGATTAAACTTTAAAGTAAAGTTATAGACATATTCCTCTACCGTACTCAGAGTAGCTAAATAGCTACTAAAGCAGTCCCTTGGTGACAATTTAAAGATTAAATTTACACTAATGAACCCTCTTAGTCACCATTAAGCGACTGAGTAGTCGTAAATATATAACAAACACTTATAATTTATGGATCGGAATATGGATAGCGATAGCATTACCATTGTAGAGTCCGGCGCGCCCCCTGCCGTCGGAGTATGTCTGTCGGCGCGCGGGCAGGGGGTTGGTGCCGTCCAGCAGGGAATTCTTGCTCAGGATTATGTGGTCCTTCTCGTTCTCCGTCTCCTTCGCACAGTTCCTCATCGCGCTGCAAATATTACATTATAAAATCACTGCTTTATTAAGCTACTAGCTGTTAACAACTTGGTCCGTGTCGATGTCAAGCGGGAATAGTGTTCACATTAGTGAAGGAATAGTGCTCATTTAATGCAAACAAACAATCTTGCCTCTTTATAATCTTATATATAAAATTTTCGTGTCACAATTATCGTTCCCATACTCCTCCGAAACGGCTTGACCGATACTCATGAAATTTTGTGACCATATTGAGTAGGTCTGAGAATCGGCCAACATCTATTTTTAATCTCGCGCGGACGGAGTCGCGAGCGACAGCTAGTATAGTTTACATTTTAAAATCACTGCTTCGTTATACATTAGCGTCTTGAAGTGAGCCATTCAGACAATTTAATTTGTTTGTTTCACCTGTAAGTTATCTGCTTTAGAAGATTATACGGCGATTGTCTATCGCTAATATCGTAATTAAAGTAACCTGTTTTAAAGCTATATGGGTTAACTCACTGGTATATCGTGGAGTGCATGCTCTGCGCTATGTTAGAATCCTCCGAGTGCATCCAGAGCTCGCCGGCGCCGGTCGCAGTCTGCCGCCCCACCTCCATGTAGAAGAAGCACTCCGAATCGCCGCATCTACACACGCAAGTACATTTCTCATGCTAAAACTACACTCAAGATGATGGTCTGTCGTCGTTGGACGACGCAAACTATATTTCGGTCTGTTCTAAACCAGAAACAATGAAAATACTCTTTAAAAATGGATTTCTTTTGCGATGATCAAGATTTATGTGTTTATCAGATTAGTGGTTACCTTCTGATGTTCTTGAGAGAGTACTCGACACGCTCCGGTATTCCGAGGTCGCTGATAATATTGTTGTGACTCTTAATCTTAACGAGGGTGAGAGTCTTGTCCGTGAGGCACAGGTTGTACAGCCCCTGGATACTCTTCGACGCACCCAGACCCTTCTTCTGCACGTTCACTTGCCACACGTGTTCTACAACGTAACATTACAAAATTATTAAAAAAAATACATTCGTAGTTTAGAATACAAAACAATCTAAACGAAAAAGAAATACACGTGGAATCTAGACTGTTTCTTTCCATCTCTGTCAAATTAAAAAGCTCGTAAAAATATGTATAATATAAATACTAGCGGACCCGACAGACGTTGTCCTGTCTACACGTCTTTAATTTGAATAAATTAATATGAAGTTATTATTTGATGAGAATTGTGAATCTAAACCATTCCCAGATCCCCTTGAACACACACAAAAAAAATCATCAAAATCGGTCCAGTCGTTTGAGAGAAGTTCAGTGACATACACACTCACAGAAGAATTATATATATATATATATAGAGATGTAACATTATTTATATGTATATTTACATATATCTACTAATAATATATGAAAGTTTTTTTTTATAATAACCAATAGGATTTGCTTAATGTCATACAAAGGGTGCACCTGAGTTCAATTTATCCTTTTAACATGTAATACGCAGAATGTGCAGTGGAAATCTGTATAATAATACAATGACATCATTAATCATTTATTAATTGGTGTCAAAACAACAGCGACCCGGCGCAACCAACATTGTGTCAGACGACTTGTTTTCTTCAAACGAAATACGCAAACATCGCGTTTATACTTGATAAATACTAAAAATAGACAACATGGGAAAGCAATAACATTATAGAGATAAGTTAATAATATTCTAGTAAACAGATATAAGCAATTAATTTTACTTATTACAATCCATCATAATAAAATTTATTAACTGTGGATTTCCGAGACCAAAATTCCCATTTAAAACATGCCATCAAAGATATTGAGAGTAATGACGATGTACAGAGATTTTTGTCTCAGAAACCAACGGTTACTCATCTAAACACATATCTAGTTATAACCTTTCTAAAATAATAAATATAACAATAATTTAGCATAAATTCTGCCTACCCCTTTAGCGACGGACGTAAGCTGTGTTGTTTATAAATTCTTTAAAAATGAAATGTTTTCCTTTTTAAATATTCAAGTAAAAGGCGTCAAGCCATCAACATTCGCAACAATATTATTAATGCTTTAAAAGTTTCTCAGAAATAAACAACAAGATAAGTAAATTGTAATTATATCGAGATAAGCAAATGTAACTTAAGATCAAGGTAAGTAAAAATAATCCTTACTTAATTTGAATCAAGACGATAAAAATAAATAAAATTATTATGTCTCCAAGCACTTTAATTTTTTTGTCCGCGGCAAATTATGTTTAGGAAAAATGTAAGCTAAAAGTTAAATGAAAATGTTCCTTTTATAAATTTCGTTACATAAAATATTTCAAGAACTAAACAAAAGAATATTGATTACGACCTTATACATATTTGGCGAATCATTTACTTAAAATAGAAACAATAAAATCGACTTTAACCATATCTGTGGGCCCCCAATAAAGCTGTTAAACATAAGCATGTACTGAGAGTTCATTGAACCCGGTGGTGGAGTGAAAGTTCTCAGGTTCGAATGCGTATCAACTTAATATTATTTTCATCAACGTAACGAGAGCTGTACATTTTGGAGAACGCGTAATTAGCCTTTTGGGTCATTACAGTCTCGCACAAATTATATCCGGCATCGAACCTACGGCATCGAGACTCAAAACTACCACATTTAAAACCATGTGTATAAAAATGGATTCTAACTGTTGTTTATAAAATAATCACATAGTTTTCCTTTATTTAGCTTTTTCTTTAACCGACAAAATATAGATTGGGAATTCCCCGATCATAAACCTATTATGTTGCCTTCACCGAGGCAACCGAGGCGTTTGTTGTTTATGATTTAAAGGCGGAAAAATCTTAGTAACGGATAAATAAATGGATATTTCCATACTATAAGTATGGAAAGCCACCTCGGTTATTGTTCCGTTTTCATATTATCCTTTTTAAAAATATTACGATTGATACCCATGATTACGTAATCATAACTATAGCTAAAATATAAGTAAAATAAAATATTTTGTTAGTTAACCTGCTAAATAATAGACATCACTTCAGCTATGACATCAATTAATTATTTTGTATGAATGATTTTAAAATTTCCTATTGTTTGTAAGATACCAATAGGTAAACGAATCTAAGTACGCGCAACTATTTTGACGTATTGTTGACGCATAAATATATTACCTCCGTGTGACGTGAAAAAAATTCTATGGAATACCTGTGGCGTAGTTGTGAAATTGCGCAATCATTTGTTTTTACGCATTCACTTATCAACGTACTTAATCTGTTAACGTATCGATAACAAAAAGCTACAATACTCGTATGACGATATAAGTTTTTCATAATAATCTCTACCATACACCATAGATTTAGATTTAAGATAATTTATGAACAAAAAACTTCTCTAAACCATAAACACCGATGTACATCAAAAAATCGCCAAAGGTTAGTTTTTAAAACAAGCAGGTGAATTTGAATATTGCAAGATAATAAATATAGTTACGCATAATCTTATTAAGTAATTTAGTTTTATAAAGGCAAAATAATTAGTGAATTTAAATTATAATAGTGTAGCAAGGACATTAAAGGTAAGGAGAATTCACAATAGATGCTTCAGAGGCAGGCATAACATAACAAGTCTAGTATTTTTCGTCGTCTAGGAGGCAGTTTCCTCATAGACATTACATGCATGCATAGTTGTAAATAATCAGGGAATCCTTAACACGATTCTACTAATGCGAAATAGCATAGAGTAACTTTAAGAGTAATTATAAATCTCTACTGATATATACTGAGTTTGTTTAAACGCGCTAATCTCAGGAACTACTGGTCCGATTTGAAAAAAAATTCTTTCGTTGGATAGTCCATTTATATAGGAAGGCTTCAGGCTGTATAACATAACGCTGCGACAAATAGTTTTTTTTAATTCTCGGGCGACACCTAGTGAAATATATTTGACTCTGGCGATGTGTGCGATTAGTCGTTCGGTCTAGTCCAGTAACGCGACAGCAAGACGTTGTTCGATTTTACAAAATGTTTTTAATATTTGAAATCACAAGCAATCAAATAGTTGATTTAAAGACGTAACTACATATCTTGTTGGTCTTATCTGGATTATGTATAGATCTCGCAACAATCTGAATTGAATTATAAAGACATATTAGGTCTTCATATCCGTTATATTGCATGACTAATATTTTTTGTTGTTATTTTCCTCTTGCAAAATTACTTATAACTTGTTATTGTCAATATCAATATTTACTTATCACTTGAATAGCCCCTGTGCTGTAGGTTAGCTGACAGCGCGGTATGAATCACTCGATCACCGATTCCTACAATTCCTAAAGTACTGTAGTAATTTGATCTATGACATATATGTATTAATCTATGAGTTAAAGATTAAATTAAATTAATTTTAAGGTATGAGAACATTTAACAGGCAATAGTCATATAAAAAACCAACAAGTCCAACTGTCTGACTACCCTAAGTCAATCAGGACGAGATAATAAAACTATAGTCGAATCACAATCACTCTCCAAATTGTGTTTATGGGATGACAATCACTAAGAAAAACTTTACCTTCTTGATAGACGGAAAAAAAACTTAGAAGATAATAGACACGACATGCTAGACGTTAAATCTTATCCTGTATTTGTCATACATACTCTATGGTAGCAAAAAGTCGAGTCAACTTTATTCTTACCAACTATTGCGGTCACAGAGGAGCGGCGGAACTGTTCGTTTGTCGTTGTTGTTTATTTTTTACATCGCTTCTGAGAACCGGCGATCCGCTGTCGACGTTTTCCTCGAAGGCGGATAGTTAAATCGGCAAATAAAATCGTAATTAACAATTTGATTGCCACCGATGATGGCGTTGGTAATGGTATTTCTCGTTACCAATAAAAAGTACACCCACGAATATCGTTTTGGGTGGTCCGAGTCTAGAAAAATGTAGTACTGACGAATCAAAGAGTAAGTCAAATCGTAGAAATAAAATCAAAATTGTAACATGAATGGAAAAGTCCAAATTCAGATTTTAAAGTAGATCTTAGAAACCATTCATATAAAAAGTGATAAACTGGAAAATAGATATTCATCGTAAAGAAACTTCGACTTTACAATTTATTATTAAAAACCCGCCTGGTATTATGCATATTCAAAAATAGCACTGATCATCAGGTGATCCAGTTGGTCGTTTGCCTATTCTATAAAAAACAACAAATAAAAAACTGTCGTCAAAGACTAAGAAGAGAGAAAAAAACAAGTCTAGCACTCATCATCCACGTGGTGGCGATTTGTTATTGAGCGATGACCTCGGCCGTGCCCGCCGGGGCCTCCGCAAAAAGCGAGCAGACACGGTCGCCCTACGCCGCCGCTACGCCGCACCGCACCGCGCCGCACCGCGCCGTGCGTGAATCATTAACAATTACATTGACCGCTTCTCTATAACAAATTACTCTAACGATTATTTTATGGAACCATAAGATATCCATACGGCCAAGGGTATTGCCAATTTATTACCCACTATAAAAGTTGTAACGAATATTATTAAGGAATTTGTATTTTAGTATCTGTATTATTTTTGTAAACGACTACAGGAATTGATAAATTACATAAATTGTATGTACGATGTACAAAAAACTTCTGTGTTTTGTACATCAGAACATCGGATTTCCCAAAAGTAAATGGTAGAAATTGCTAATAATATTTCCTGTTAGAAAAGTTCAGAAATCAGCAAATATCAAACTATTTTAAGAAAACACATCTCAGTTGCCCACGTTGTCTTATGTCCGCGAGGGAGTCGAGTTCAATCCCCGACGAGGGCCTCCGTGACTAAATGCTTGTTTTATTTGTAGACAGAGGTTTTCTATCAAGAAAATTCTATAGAGCTTTAAATTATTCACAGAATGATACATGGGAAAGTCTAATACTTATAAAAGCGAACGAAATATATATATATAAAAATTAATCCAATCTTTATTTTTGTGCACGACATTTAATTCAGAAAATAAAAATGTTAAAACCTAATAAGTATGTGGGATACGCTCGTGTAATGTTTTGGTTAAGACAAGTTAACATTTTAAGAAAATATAAACATATAATTGACAACTGCAACAAGTTGAATGGTTGCTGAAGAGCTGCGAACCAAGAAGGTCCAATGAGACCACATGATATCCATTTGATACCGAGGGTGAGGAAATGATCCCGTTTACATTGTGCACGAGGAACGCGCCCCCTGCACGACGCATAGCACGTCACAGCCGGCGGGCGCGCGCTGTTTGCTCTAGTGTCATTACCACGGCCCCATGAGGTCGATACACCGGCAGCCTTGAGCCTCCCCCCTAGCCGTTTCCACGATAACTTTTCCGCTAGCATCCGCTGCGTGCGCGTTGCGTCACGCGTTACGTCACGCGCGCGTCAGCACAACGTGGACATACACGCGCGGACGATCCCTCCAACCTCTTCAAATAAAACATAAGCACCCACGAAAATTAATCAATCAAAGTTTGAAGGCAGCTCATTTCTCTAATAAATATATCAAGCCCTTATAGACAGAACGTTAGTACAAAATTTATAAGTACTGCAATCCTTGTTATCAAACATCTCTTAACAGAGTACTTTTTTACTTTTTCAACGATTTCAACTTAGAATTAAAACATTTGTTTGGATAGATCCATTAAAAATAAACGGACAAGGTTTAAATACTGTCAACCATGGCATAAGAATCCAAAGCATACTAAACAAATACCAAATCAATGAAGTTATATCGCACACCTTTATATTGTAAATAACATAAAGTAATGGTAGGGATGAATTACGCTTCGCTAAAGGAAGACAATAATGAATGGTTACAAGAAGATATTTTCTTATTGTTATTTATAAAAATATCCATTTATAGCAGGAAGTTAAACAAAAGCAAAAAAAAACAATTGAAAAACATTGGCATTTAAGTTCAATGTTGAATGCAAAATGAGGTGTTTTGATAACATCCTTTCCTGTATACAATAATTGCAACACATCACAATATTTATAAAATGGACCTAAAAATATAGACTTTAGAGTTGATATTGCAATGAACATGACACGAGACAAGATAAATTCTTCATTGACTATTAATAATTTTAGTTATTTATTCTCATACTTACAATATCAGTAGGCAAGCTTTTGCTTTTCCTTACAAAAAATTAACATTTAAAGGTTTCTTTGGCAAATATGAATGTGTTTATTAAATTTTTTATTAGATTTATAGTATTCTTTTTGTGACATGAGCATATAATTTTGTCAAACTAACAGAAAAATAATGTTTTGTTTCAACAATTTTGGTTACTACAATTTGCTACTAGATAAATGGAAGAATAACACTGTTATACTTAATTAGTACTCTTCATAACATTAGACTACTAACCTAAAACCAGATACAAAAAAAAAATAACCGCAAAACATCTTTAATGACTGAGCAGCAGATATATATGTATATTATTGATATATAAAATTTATCATAATAATAACAACCATATTACTTAAGATTCTTGAACTTTATAAATTTTAAAATGCAAAAGCCATGCTACTTCGACTTTCACATCAAAATTAGTTAGAATATTAAATTAATCTCTGTATCTCTTGGTCATTGCATCAAATGCGTACCAATGGTAAAATTTTGTTTACTCTTTCTCTGACATGTTAATCTTTGTTAGGAGAAGTATCAAATATAAATATTCATAGTTAAGACAACCCTGTCAGCTAGTAAAATAATAAAAATATACATTTTACAAATAACCTCTCAAAATATATGAGAATGCAAGTAAAAAATAATCCTTGGCTGAGGATTTTTTTTTTAAGAAAATGTATTGTGAAAATGTTTTATAAAATTAACCCCACTAACTTGTGTTTCTTTTATAAAGAAAAAAAAAAAGAAATATAAATATTGACAATTCAATAATTCTTTCCTCAAAAATGTTGTAAGTAGCTAAATTAGATGCATTGTTGACATTTTGTTTAAACCCTCCATAAAATTATTGAATATAAAACCCCGCTGAATAAATATAACCTCTTTAACCATGCCTTTCCACTACCAAAACACAATAAAAACAAATTGTCTCTCTCTATGGTAGAGGAAAACTTATTATTAAACTTGAGCTAGCATTGTGCTATGTATTTCTATCTCTCTTAATTAATCAATTTTGTAATACATTTTCTAAATTAAATTGTTTTTTACCGCTTTTAAATTTAATTAATCTCAACACATGAAATATATTAATTTAGCCTTCAATTTTTTTTGCCAATGCAATCAGATTGTAAGTAATCTTGTAAGACCTAACCTACTATCTTGTGTCATAAATAAGCAATACCATCATATTTACAAATGTAAACAAAACTTAAAATAAATTCTAACATTATTAACTAAATAAAAATACTTTTTAGACTTAGAATTTATGACTGGTCATCAAAAATAGTAACATCAATGTTAGCAAACGTAAATATTCATAACCACAAGTATTGCATCACTAAAATGTAATAATAACATGTTGTTTACTTACGTATGGGGTGCAGCAGCTCGTCGCTGGCGTCGTCCGAGTGGTGCAGCTTCAGGATGGCCGTTAACCACGCGTGTAGCTCCTGCTCGTTCTCCGCCACTATACACAGCTGCTCCTCCCGCGTGAACAAGGCGATCACATGCTTCTGCTTCAGATCCAATCTCCTAGTTATGTTGTAGCAGCTCTTCAACGGCAGGAACCTGCGCGGCGCGGCCCCCGCGCGGAACTTTTTCTCCGACTCGTAGTACTCCAGGCGTGCGGGACACTCGTTGGTTTCGGCGCGCAAAACGAAGTACTTTTTCTTCATGGTCTTCAATTTTCGGAGGTGGCCCTGGCGCACTACGGCGCCGCCCGATATCGCAGCCATGTCAGCGTGCCAGCATCCCAGCCCCTAGCCCGTAGACACACGACGAGCGCTTAACCTTGAAGTTGTTTACGTGACGAAAGTCACACGGAATTCTAGTCCTAACCGTCGAAGCGACTAAAAATACGTACTATCTCTTTTCAATAGCGCGTAAATAGTAATGTGCTTGGTAATTAATCGAATGGCGTAGCAAATTTGCGTCCGGCGTAGTCCGTCGGGCGCCATATGACCGCTAACACTTTAACTCTCTACCGCGCCACTACGATTCCCGGACGAGATAACAACACTTGCGTCGCGTTGGAAATATCAAGATATATCAACAACAAACACTTTTCACTCCATAATTCGGTACGCTCGCTATTACACTCGGTCATTCACAGACACTTTAGTTTAGAAAGAGATAAAATCATTCATAGTAAACGTAATCTGCACGCCCTTCCGTAGGAACTAGGAACGCAGGGCATGGGAATCACGCCGTCGTCATGCCAGTGCAATATCAAAACAATATATTTTTTGCCTTATATCGCCTAGAAACGGTGGTGCAAAACGCAAAATTTGCAAGAATCAAATTACACGACTACTACGTTTGTATGTTGTGCACTTGATTTATAAAAACTCATGTATTTGCGCGTCGTCTTTTATTGGTTCCTCGCTATTGCGTGTCATTTATTTGAACGACGATTACGAGAAAATAGTACTATAGCAAAGTTCGGATTCACGTACACAAAACATTACTTTACCAAGTGTCAGTCAGTTACTAGAGCCAGTCGTTCAAAGTTTATAGTTTATAAATAACTAAAAACTGTAAATAAATTTTTAATAAAGTTTCAATACTTGATCTAATATCATTCTAACATATTAGTAATGCTTTGGAGAATTATTATATATTAATAATCACCAAAAATATTTGATAATCAGAAAAAGTCATTAATATTTTATTATTTATTGGAGGCAGATATCTTCATTTTTATTAAATTTAACCTCGCGATTACGTATCCTGTGAATTTCGCTTGAATTATTTCTAAAAAAAATCTTACTTTTTTAACTGTACACGTATTCGAACGGTAGGTCAACATTTCCAAACAGTGACTTCTATCTACATGGACAGGTTGCTGCTTGGTAATGACTGATTTTTCTTTGTTCCCACTTAAAAGCACCTGTCTTATTGACTGTTTATCTTGTCTTTTCTCTATAACTAGTTAAAATAACTGACCGCTATAACTGGATAGGTTGTTGCTTGGAAACGACAGCTTCGAATTAACACACCTGTTGAAGTTCCTGACAGCTAATTTTATCTCTATTTTTAGTACGAATCCCCACCGCCGCGCCACTAACAACCGCAACCGTCAGCGCCAAAATGGCGAAAATCAAATGGTTACAAATTGCCACGATTTATAACCCGTCCATGTATAGAGATCAGTTGTTCGAATCATCAGTGCTACAATCAGCACTGGACAACAAATGGGAAAAATCAAATAGGCACAAAAACCTACGATATATAACCTATCCTTGTTTATTTTGTGTACTCTTCTGTCTTTGCTCTTTGTTTAATGTGTCCGCAAAGAGTATATAAAAGATGTCAAAGAGCAAATTAATGATGTCCGTCCTCCTCTTTTGTGTCCATTTATGTCCGTCATTCATTCACTCATTTGCTTGCTAAAAAAGGTGCAGAAACGGGAATTGTTGGCAAATTTGTTGAGATAAATACGTGTTAAAGATTTGGCTACCTGATATTTGGCGTTCTACTCATTTTAAGTTATTCTAAATCTTGAATTGTGAATTTGGATGAAACGTGAGTGAAGTGTTTACATTGTGAAATTTCAATAAATTTAAGTTGCCGTGAGATGTAAGTACGCAGCGAAAGGCGAGTTTTTGTGAAGTTTTCGGTGTTTTGAGTGTTTGGTGGTGGTACTTATGGACCGTACCTTTGTACAGTTATCTGATATCGGCGAAAGATAAAAGATTTTCGTTCAGGTTTTATCGTTTTTGTATTATCTTCATTGCAATCTGTGTAAACAGTACAGAGTTGCAACAGTGCCTTAGCTCTTGCGGTTTTGTATTTTGCAACCATCATTAGAGCGTGAAAACCGTGTCAAGCTTGTATCCTTCTATGTTTTCAAACTTATCAAAACCATTCTTAAATTGACTTTTTCTAATTGGATCATTTATTACAGATACTGAGTCTAAGAGACAATGGCTCACAGATCATAATATCTAAGGTAAAGTTGTAAATATTTACATTCCTTAAATGTATTCATTAATAAGTGTTATATGATGGAATTGTAGCATATTTGTAATTTATTCATTTACTTCTAAATATATATCTTACAGCAGTATTATGGCATCTGGAACATCATCATTAGAAAGCAATGGAAGTAATGGTGAGTGTCTATTTTTTTTCTATACACTACAATATTTGTTAATTTATTTCCTCATGTCACTTTTTATTGTATATACAAGATTGAAATGTCACACTATTGTTTATATAATATTGTTGACATTATTTCATTAAACAATAGATGCAATTTATTTATTTACTTTATATATAACTTTTTTCAGAGTCTATATCTAACAGTTATGTGAACAATGAAAGGCACAATCCTAGTCAGATACAGAGCATTCCCCACCAGATAGACTATGAGGTGCTTACTGCCAATCAGTGCTATGAGAAGCAGAATTACACCGTCAAGGGCCACAGCCACAGCATGAGCGGTACTTATGAACCACTGCAGTATGACGTCATTAACAAGCAGACCAACGAAAGCTTAAAGCAACAATGTGAGAAAGCACTCCACGACTTAAATCAGTTAAGGCGGCAACATACGGAAACATCAAGAAGATGTGAACATGTCATGAAGGTTAGGATATATAAATAAAACATATTACTTGTGAGATGCAATAGATCCCAAATATTCTAATAATGTTACATTACCAACCATCAAATTCAGATTAATCATATTATAATTGATTGCCATGATTTTTTTGTCAATATATGACTCATAAGAATAACTTTCTTTTCTATTAATTTCCATTGCAGGAGTTGGAATATTTCCGTGGTCAGCACAGAGCAGCTATGAACCAGCTGGAGGTGTCAGCTCAGGAGGCTAGCAGTCTGCGCAGCAAGTATGGTGACCTGCTAAATGACAATCAGCGGTAAGATATTCATAATATGTATTACATTTATCTAGTCTTTAAAATGTCTATAATTGTGACAAATAAATAGTCCAGATTTTAACACTATATTAACACCATCAATTTACCAAATGTTTAGAAGTCTGTTTGATTCTTTAATTAGTAATTTTATCTGAAAATTTAATATTTATCAGATATAAGATTCCAAAATAGTGCCATTACAGTAGTCAGAAATAATCTATTAATGTTTTTCAGTCTGGAGAGAGAGGTGCAACATTTACAGCAGAGCGGCAACCCTGAGGGCAGCTCGGACGCACTTGTACACACCCTCAGGAAGTATGAATCACTCAAAGAGGAGTTTGATTGTTTCCAGAAAAGGTGACTTAGTTATCTTTTTCATTGTAAATATTTCTAACAAAAAAAATATCTGTAACAAATGTTTTATATTTAAAGATTTAGCGTTTTTGTATTAAACTTGATTTTTATATGTATCGTAGATATGACGACTTGATAGAGACTCACAACACGACGCTTGAGAAGCTCCGCAGTGTGCAAGACGAGAACAGTCGGCTGAAGACACAGTGTCATGATCTCACGCAGGAGAGGAATGCTGTGGTCAGTTCATACATCCCACTCAAATACATACAAAAATGACAACCATTTAGATGCATACGAAAGGGAACATATCAGTGAACTAACTCGCAGCTAAGCTCAATTTGTATCTATAGAGTGTTAAGATTTATGTTTCAAGCTGCAAACTATGATTCACTAGGCCGACAATTTGATTGGTGAGCTGCAGCTCAGTGGTTTGAATCTATACTTTTGAATTATTTTAGAACTGATTTACACACATCTAGCTTATATAGATCTCTTGCCGGATCGGATTGTAATTGTATTGATTTGGTAATGTATGTGCAGATCCGCGAGCGCAACGCTCTGAAGCAGCAGGTGGCGAGCGTGGTGCGTCAGTGGGAGGGCGGAGTGCGCGAGCGCGCCGACATCAAGCGCCTCACTGACGAGCGCAACGCCGCCATGGCCGAGTACACGCTCATCATGAGCGAGAGGTAACGTCATAGCTCGCTAGGGGAGCGAAGGGAGCAGCTAACTACCCCCCTTAAAGATTCGAAAAAATAATTAAGAGACACACATACTTCCTACCTCCCCCCCTACATGTAACCTAGACCATCGGCCGGTGAGCCACTCGGCAGCAGCTGTAAGTTATCTTGTGTTGCAGGGACACGGTGCACAAGGAGATGGAGAAGCTATCGGATGACCTGCAGGCGGCGCTGAAGCGTGTTGCCGCGCTGGAGGCCGCGCTGCAGGCCAGCCGCGACGAGCAGCGCGCCACCGCCCTCCAGGTCACCTCTCACTCTGACTCACCAGGGCGCGTGCTGATGTGTGATAATGTGGCGTTATTGTGATGTGATGCGTTGTGATGTACGCAGGCGGAGAGCTTGCGTCGTGAGATAGAGTCTGCGCTGGTGGACCGCGACCGCGCCATCAAGGAGTGCACGGACCTCAAGACGCCGCAGAACACCGCCACGCTCGCCAAGTCCAGGTCACCGTCTCCACGTATCCCACACAGAGCCTTATAGCCATTTATGGCTACTAAACGACACCCATAAAGTAGAGTTCGCAATCTACATTAATGGAGAATATAATACAATGAGACGATCTCTCACTTAGTTTTGATTTCCCTAAGTATTGAATTACGACTTTGAGTGTGTTTGTATTGCTAAACTAACATTTTTTTTAAACTGTGTACTCGGCCTTATCTCTCTTTCTACCTGAATTTTTACAAATTCTATACTGTGTCATATGTTTCCAGACAAGACAATTCCGGCTACCATCATTTAGGGCTGGCGAGCGGCGGTAACGACGGCTTTCTCAACGGACAGCATCCCAATGATCCTTCATTAGATAAGCTACAAGGTAATTATTATGTTTGTATTTTCCACATGTATTTAGTGTAGCAGTTATACATGTATTGTTATTTGTTGTCAGGTCTGGTGGGTCTGTCGGCGGAGGCGGCGGACAAGGAGCGCGTGGACAACCTGGAGCAGGCCAACCAGGAGCTGGAGCGTCTGCGCAAGCAGCTCGACCGTCTGCAGGCGGAGCTGACTGATGCGCAGAGAGAGGCTGAGGTAACTGACCCTCATCAACACTTGCAAACAGACAGACAGACAGACAAGTAAACATTATTTTTTTTAATTAAATAAACTCGTTACAGGTATCAAAACGCAGAAGGGACTGGGCGTTTGCAGAAAGGGATAAATTATTACAAGAACGAGAAAGTGTTAAAGCACTCTGCAATAGACTCAGAAAGGTAATAAACCCTTTTATAATAGACTTGTCGTCGTCAAATGAAAAATATGTTATGTTCCGTGGTTTTTGTGATATGTTTTAGGAGCGCGACCAGATGGTGGGCGAGCTGGCGGACGCGCGGCGGCACGGCAACAAGAAGGGCGCGGAGGGCAAGGAGGGCAAAGCGCTGAGGGTGAAGGGCCACGAGGACAAGGCGCGTCTGCCACCCAACAGGGACTCCGCTGTAGATGCAGATGTTCAGGTACCACTAAGGATCTATTTTAGCCCTGGATTTCATTTGTTTGGAGAAAATGTTGAATATTTATCAAAAAACGCGCTCGAAATCAAGATTTATTAATAGTGTGAAATTAGGGTTAACATAGAATTATTTTTGTATTAAGGCATACTGTTTTCTGTTTAATCAAAGAGTGTGAGAGAGATATGAATATGTAATGTAAATGTGAGACAATGTATGTGTTAGGACTTCGAGTGGGAGATAATCGAGGTGGAGCTGAGCGGGCTGGGCGCGGACGGCGAGCTGGGCTTCGAGCTGGCGGGCGGCCGCGAGGAGCCCTACTACCCCAACGACACCAGCGTCTATGTCACCGCCGTCAAGAAGGGCTCCATTGCTGACGGCAAGATCAGGTCCGGATTGTAGCATATTACTGTTCGCTTATATCTTATAAATATGAATATTTAAATGGATGGATGGCTGTGTGTTTATAGGTATTTCCAGTACAACTGCATGAATCTTGCTGAAATTTGGCATAGTTGAAGAATATAATCTGGATGAGCACATAAGCTACTTGCTAAGTTTATTTAAAAATCCGGGCGACTAGTATATAGGTAGCTAGGTAAAGAATCGTTCAGTACAAATGAGTGAAAGTAAATGTAAGATGATGTATGTGCACGTGCAGGGTGCTGGACCGCGTGGCGGAGGCGTGCGGCGCGTCAGCGTGGGCGCGGGGCGGGGCGTGTGCGGCGGCGCTGCGGGGCGCGCTCGCGTGCGGCGCCGCGCTGCTGCGGCTGCAGCGTGCGCGGTATCTGCGCCGCCTCGTGCGTCTCGCCGGCGGCGTCGCGCTGCACCACGGTACTGCGCACTGCACACTGCGCACTGCCCCACTGTCCCACTGTCACACTGCCCACTGTCACACTGCCCACTGTCACACTGCCCACTGTCCCACTGTCCCACTGCACACTATTCTAACTCAACAATTTAAATTTTAGATTTGTTTCTCATTACGTAAATATTTCACGTAAATATTTTTGTCAGGTATTTTCGTAAGCAAAATAGCGTGCGGTAGTGCCGCGGCCAAGGAAGGGAACATTTACGTGGGCGACAGAGTTGTTAGCGTAAGTATTACATAAATATGTATTATAAAAGAGACGTAGAGATACATGAGATGTAAATGTTGCAGATAAACAATCGTTCGCTGGAGGGCGTGAAGAGCGTGTCGGAGGCGATGGCGATGCTGAACGACTGCCAGTACGACTCCGTGCTGCTCACTGTGCTGCGCCCGCTCTACCCCTGCTGCGACCCCCGCAACAGGCACGTCTCATACACACCCCCACACACACACACATACATGCAGTTAAAGGGAGCCAGTAGGTTAAAAATGTTTAATACGCAAAACTACTTGTAAATTTTGGAAAAAAAACAATTTTCCTAGCCAGCCCCTTAGACCTAACCTAAATCATCAGCTAGCGACGCTCGTGCACTTAAACCATACATAATGCATTCGTTTATACATCAAATTTAAATCTGAATTTGAAAGGGCAAAAGGTAAATTCGTTTTATAATAGTCTTGGTGTGATTTTTAAAACCTGATTTGTTTTAAACAGATCAAGTATGTTTAAAATGTGAACTTATATTTAAAAAGTCAGATTTTGATGTTAAAAAATACACAAAGAGGTTTGATGTTAGCCGTGTACTTACAATATCATCTGTTGTAGATAGACATATTGTTCAGATGAAATTCCTAAACAAGACAATAGCAATACTCCCAAGTTGTATCTCAGGTATGTTTGTAAACATGTTGCTTACACAACAACTGTCACAAAACAATGTCATTTGACATCCTTACATTGTTTGACATTTCTCATTTTGATTGTATTTTAACACTTACATTTGAAAACGTAAGCCTCTTAGCGTGCAATTAGCAAAAAAAAGCATTTTTTTCTGTGTTTTAGTTAAAAAAAGTACAACAGTGTTGATATTTAAACATCCTTTGGAATATTTATATAATCTGTGAAAAATACAAGGTCCTTTCATTCATAATCGATGTTTAAAATAAAATATCCTGTGAAATGATTATTGTTATTCATATGATTTTATAATAAAGTTATTTGAAATATTGAAGTCCTGCAGTTGCTTTACTCTAGCATAGAGAGTTGCATGAATATTATGCGTTGTGCAGGCTGGCGTCGTACGAGCACGCGTATGCAGACAAAATGGTGAACTTCTCCTCACAGACAGATGAACCTTGTTCACAGTTTCTGCCCCCACACGATCCTAAGGTAAACTTTTTATATCATTTTTAAGTTCAGACGTTCACTGCTTATTATTTTTAATTGTGTACTAAGATGTTGGTTCAAATCCTCCTTTTGATTGTATCCGTGAATGTACTTGAAGCTGAGTTGTAATGATTAAAATAAGTATTTGTTAATTATTTTAATAATTTGCTAATATTTTCTGACAAAAATAAGAATAAAATGAGAACAAAAAAAAACTTCTTTATATAAAAATCGTAGTGGCATTAAACGTATTAATTGATATATTCAATAAGATATGAAGAGTAGGAGTATTTATAAGACGAGGGTTGTGTCGGTGCACGTTGCAGGTGCACATCGAGCACGGCGTGGCGGAGTTGGAGCGGCGCTACGTGTACCACGTCGCCGCGCCCAGCCACTCCAGCCATCCCAAGATACACCACGAGAGAGGTACCTCGCACATCACACCGCATCACACCGCATCACACCTCATCACACCGCATCACACCGCATCACACCGCATCACACCACATCACACTCGCCAAACTTCTGCAAACCTAATTAACAATGACCGAAAGCTACTAATTAGGCCTCCTACTATTCGTCTATATTCAAACATTAATACTTTGAAAAAGTTTTGATTTTAATAATTTGATAAAATTGGACAGATTATTTTATAGATAAAATGTTATGGTTATTATAAAAAGTAAATGATTCCCAATCGTGATAGTAGTTAGATTTAGTTTCTACAGCTTCTTTTGTATAGTAATAAAGTACGCGAAATTGATAACAATAAAAAGATATATATGTGAGAATGAGTCCGCTGCGATATCGACGATCTACAGCTGCCGCGATAACATTTCTCAACACCGTATCTATTGTAAAGGTTATTGCACACTTGTACTTGTGTCATTTGACTTTATATTGGTAGAGTAAAACATTTATCAATTTTATTAGAATCTTTGTCGAATAATATTCCTCGTTGTATCCTTTAAATAAATAAAAAATGCTATTTGTAATTATTTTTAATACTCGTTGTTGATTGGTGAATTCCCTTCACTTAATAATAAAGCTATAAGATTTTAGTATATTAAGAGTTGGAAATCTTAAAATAACGAGTAGTTTTCACTGTCAAAATACTTGTAAAAAA
>NW_013533657.1:441144-442520 GCF_000836235.2 Papilio xuthus
TATAGGTGAGTGTGGTGGTTCGTCACGACCTAGCACAGTACCACGAGATAAAGGACAAGCCGGGCGACGCGTTCTACATTCGCGCGGGATTCGACCGCTGCGCTAAAATCACCTCAATAGGCATGGACACGATAGACGAGTACTCCCTGTGGTTCCGGAAGGACGAGGTGCTGTTCGTGGACAACACGCTGTTCAACGGCGCGCCGGGACTCTGGCGAGCCTGGCAGCTCGACGGCAAGGGCATGAAGAGGCATTGGGGCACTATACCTAGTAAATTTAAGTGAGTTCGTTTTCATTTATCATGTATTCCTTGGAGAGGCTGAATTGAATCTTATCGAAGGTTAATGAAATTTATGAGGTTTTTAATAGTTTTTGAGTGTTGCGTGTGCAGAGTGGAGGAGGTGCTGCGGCGGTCGACTGGCGCACTGGACAGCGAGGCGCAGCGACGCGCTTCCAGCACAGCGCGGCGCTCGTTCTTCCGGCGCAAGAAGCACCGCGACAGCAAGGAGCTCGCCTCCTTCTCCAACACCGAGCTGGGCTGCTGGAGCGACTCCGGCACGCTCGCCGAGGACGTGCCGCTCTCCTACCAGCGCGTCGAGCGACTGCATTGTTAGTACATTATTAATATAACTACACGATGTAGCCTTGTCTTATGTATTTTAATATAATTGTGTGTACTGTCAGACGGCAGCCAGCGGCCGGTGGTGGTGGTGGGTCCGCTGTGGGAGTGCGTGGCCGGCAAGCTGGTGACGGACTGGCCGCACGTGTTCGCGCGCGCCCGCCCCGACCCGCGCGCCATCCGAGACCGCGCTGACAAGGTGCGCCACGCCACGCCACGCCTCCTCACCATCTACTATACTTCAATTTCTTTTCACCTTTTCTGCTTTACCTAACTTATTGAAACTTATTCTTTACAGGGCATCCACTGTATCCTAGACATAAGCGTGTCGACGATTGAAAAGCTCCACAAGCATCAAATATACCCTATTGTGCTGTTCATAAAGTTCAAATCGTTCAAGCAAATCAAAGAGGTGAAGGACACGCGATACCCCGCCGACAAAGTATCAGCTAAGGCCGCTAAAGAAATGTACGAGCACGGACTTAAAGTTGAGAACGAATATAGGAATTATATTTCTGGTAAGTTGACAATTTGCTGTTTTAGCCGGAATATTACCATTTTATTCACTTACGTTTCAGTTTTATAATTTCCATTGTAACGTGATGTTTGGTCGCAGCGGAGATCCCGGCGGGCGTGAACATCGCGTACATGTGCACGCAGATCAAGGAGGCCGTGGAGGAGGAGCAGAACAAGACGCTGTGGGTGCCCTCCGTGCAGGCCTGACCCCTGCCCCCCGCGCCCGCGCCCGCGCCCGCCC
>NW_013533657.1:442924-504691 GCF_000836235.2 Papilio xuthus
GTACCACAGCGAGAAGGAGCACTGCCGCCTCTGCTGCCGGATCTGCAACCGCTCCACGGACACGCTGGACTCCATGGAGGACGAGTACTCGCTGGTGTCGCGCAGCTACAGCCTGCCCTCCAGCAGGGCCACCGGCAGCTCGCGCTCCCGCTCCACGCCCAGCCGCCACCGCGACCGCGACCGCAGGAACTCCATCCAGTCCAACAAGTCCGTCTCCTTCCTCCAGTCCGGCAACGATGAGTCCAACAAGGACGAGCCCAACTACACCGCCAAGAGCTTCACCAACGACCTCAAGAGGTTCCTGCTGAAGCCCTCGCCGCCCAGGCTCAGTCTGCGCGACAAGTTCATCATCAGCTTCAAGCAGGAGATCGAAGCGACCAGGAAGTCGCCCAAGCTGAAGGCCATCCGCGGCCTCTGGAAGTCTTACTGATTTCTCTTCTAGTGAATTTATTTATTTATTTTGTATTATATTGCATCTATGACTCGTTCCAATTGAACGCCTAAATTATATAAACATACATAGCGGCAATATTTTTCGCAATATTTTGTGAAAATCGTAAGAAAAAGTGTGCTAAGTGAAAAGCTATTGTTATAAAGTTATGCGAGGAGAAGTCATCTCCCCTAATATTTTGTAGATTACGCTAATTTCAGCGTGAAATCGTGTTCGTGTATAGTCGAAAATATTTAGGCTTTGAATTGGGAAATGGGATAGTCGAATTATTTATTGGAATATTTACTTTTACTACTTAAGGTACTGTATGCAGTGCTGGGAGCCATGTCGATTTCAATTGTAATTCTAACATCATCACAGGGAAAAAATAATGGACGTCAGAAATCCATCATCTAACAGGTAAAGTTACATAATTATTAATTTGTTGTGTTTGATAAAAAATATATATTTATTCAATCATTTCTATTAACAAATTGCAACAAATCATTCGATATTCTTTATTATGGATTTCCACTGTCCTAATATATATAAAAACATGTTTGAGATATCTCCAATTATCTTTCTAAGAAACAAAACAAAAGTATATATTGACATGGCTCCACTGACCTTTATAAATGGACTGGCTATAAGACATAGAATCTTGTGCCTATTTGATTTACGCCATTGGTAACTGTTTGTAGTGATAACTGTCATGTGACATCAACAAGCGCGTTTAAATGGTAACGAAGCAAAAGCTGTAATTTCCAAACAATCGCCTGTCCATTTATAGAGATTAGTGCATGGCCCTATTACGTATCTATGGTAATTCCTATTCCACTTGGTGCTTATAGTTTTTATTTTAAATTATATAATTATCCAGTTTGTGTGGATGCAAATATAACGAAGGTGTTCACGATTGGTCTAAAATGTGTCCTAGCAAGGTTTAGGTGCTAAGAACTTAAAGCTTTTAATAACTCGTATGTGTGTCAAACTTATCATTATTTTATTTTAACATCATCTTGTGTTCACTTTTTAATACAATACTATGTGAATATTCTTTGATATATTTATATCAAAGTTAAGGAATGCACTTGTTTGCTTTTAAAATGTGTACACCAATAATATTATAGTTTTTGATGTTAACATTTTAATTAAATAAAATTTTATAATATTTCTAGCGTTGAATCTGATATTATTTTGATCAGTATACATTTTCTTATTATCATGTTTACATAGTCTTACAGCTATTTGTATTTTTAAATAATAATTAAACTTTTTCTATCAAATATATAGTAAATTAAATCTATAATTAATGTTTTAAATCAGTGTTAATTTTTTTTTGACGTAACATTTTACTGTTTTTGTTATATGCATATAAGACACTAACCTGTTAAACAATGTTCAAGTTAAGTGCTGGATAATTAAAAAATAATTTAACTGAAACATAATCATTTCCTCCAAAATACAGATGTTCATGCCTTATTTGGAGATTGTGAAATGTCAATAATGACAAATTAGTTATTCAGAACTTATCATGAGTTTCTTAGACCAAAATCTCAGTTTAAAACATATTGTTATTTCAGATTTGTCAAAGGTAGTGACGGGGATAACAATATGTTAAAATGGAGATTTTTGTCTCAGAAACCCACGGTTACTTGGATATTGTAAAACAGGTCATTAGTATGCTCTCGATTGTCTTTTCTATATCTTATATCTTTGACATTTTAAAATTTAAACATTTATAAATATCAAACATTTTAAATTCGTGCGTTATTACACTGTAACTAGATAAGGCCATGTTCACACCAAATAAATTATTAGTTCAAATGTGAACACAAGTTTAATATTTAAAAAAAGTTTGAAGTTGATGTTTGGTTTGAACACAGCCTTACTATAGAAGATGAAGAAGATATTTGCTAGATATTGCTATCCCTCATTTTCTTTTTGATAACAACAGAGACATACAAGTGTTATGGAGTCGAATTCTATTTAATTAGAAGCAATAGTAGCAAATAAATTAATAAATTAATAATATACAATTAATTGTATGGAGATTGTAAGCATTAGGAAGTAGTTCCGTAGGGATCAATAGACGACCTTTGTTATGTAATTATATTTATATATTAACTATGTAGCATTTTATATAGCAACTTTACAATCGTATTTTAAATGTAGAAGTTTGTATTCCATTTGTCGTTGTATTTTTCATATCATAGGTTCGAATTAGTATTAAAATCATTATGATACTAGATTTAAACTGTTATATAAACACGGCTAAACACTCACGTCGACGTGTGCCGCGTCCGCGAAATAATACCAGTACCACTCATCCTGATGAAGGGCCCCCGATGGGATCGAAACTAGTCGGTGCCGCCACCGGACGTGGCCAACAGCCGTGTTTATATATCAGTTTAGTATAATGTCTCACGAAAGTTTGAATAATTTGATATTAGATTTCATAATTATATGTTCACTAGTAAATTAGTTTGTTGGTGCTAGTTTATGTCCTATAGCTTTAGGCTTAACATGTGCACCGGTTTTTACAACTACCCTCATTTGTTGATTCTGCCTTGAGTTATGTTTTGACTTGTGAAGAATTTCCATGTAATTTTTATTCTTTAATTTTATGTATTTTCGATGCTGTTTTTTATAGTTGACTAAACATTTTTATTGGTGTAAGGTACACCTAAAATTGTTTATGCTAACTATTTGTCTGTCTGGTTGTGATTAATGCTTTTATTTTGTTTTTTTCGAGCCGTATATTATTTTGCTTTTTAAATTCAATAGTCTTGTTATGAAGACAAATGATTTCATAAAATTCATGCTATACTTAGGTAGAATTTATTATCTCTAGTCTGCCTTATTCTCCGTGTACGTCCATTCTTAATATTTGAAATGAATTGTACTTCTTTTTTTTTCTTCATTCGCTATATTAGTAGGTGCTTTGAAAGTGTGCTTTATGTTCTTTATATAATTTGAAATATCGCATTTAAATTACCATGAGGGTAGATTTAAATGAATTATTGTGTTGCCAGTCATCATATATGACTAATTTTGTTTTTTTCATTAGCCATTTTTTTTCTAAGGTAGTTATTTTTTCAGTGTGTTGCTTTAGATCCAACAACCAGTCAGGTAATTAGGCATCCATAGGTCGTGAATATTTTAACCCTTGAGTGAGTTCCGTTCGTAAGTTGGCGTTAGGCAAGCAATTTAAATAGACTTTTGTCACAGAGAATTCTAGTAATAGACAAACTGATCCGAGTGACCAGAGATTATACGAGTGATTCGGATCCGCACGCATTAGTCTAAATTGTTTATCGAATAGTGCTCCTAAAATGCAGTTTTATCGCGATCTCATTGATATTAACATGTGATGAGGCTTTATAATATTGATTTTTTATAATTTTCAGCACAGTTAGTTAAGTTTTTTTTTTATTGTACAGAGATTTGATATTGAGTTTGTTACGTTTTACGCTATGCGCTTTGCAGATTATTATTTTAGCTTTACGCATCATTTTGAAGTTCGTCCCGTTGTTAGATGTTTTGTAGAGGGCGCTGTATTGACAGTCCACTGTTCTGTGTTGCCAGTAAAGTATTGTTTCTAATAATTTTTTTTTAGTAAATATTTGTTTTTAAATGAAATGAAAATCGTTGTTGTATTATGTTAAAATGATTATTTTAATGTTCAATTTCATACACCGAAATGATACTATAATAGTTACCATAAATATGCAGTGGTCAGCACAAACAACAGTAGGATTTGCAGCCCTCGGTCCGTGGTAGCCAGCTAGCTTGTCTATGATAATTTGATCTGATTTTATAATTAAGTTAATCGGTAGCCAGCATGTTATTTGCTCCTCGTTGTATATTTAACATAATTCAATATTTAGAAGACGTTGTTCATTGTGGATGTATTTTAAAATTGACAATAATCAGTATTTAAATTATATACAAGGTAGTAGTTTCGATTACTTTTGGATTTATATTTGTCTGTTGATGTTTGACGGTATTTTTTTTTGTCTCCGTATTTTGTAATGGTATTATTTTTATGTAGATTTTGTTTTATTTTTAAGTATTATGTGTATATTTATCGACTGTACGTAAATATAAATATATATAAATGTTTACAAATATGTATCAGCGAACTGTTTACATATTATAGAGAAGCAATAAATCACTTTATGAAACAATTTATTTATGGCTGTTTTATTTTAAGAAATTACTTACCAAGTTTTCAGTAAATACTGGTTATCTAATATTTAACAGTGGCAGAGCCTGCTTTAACATCAACGAATTGGCTCACCCGGTGATGTGCTACGACCACAGAGAAGATAGGCGTCAAGTGGAAGCAATTCCGCGGTTCGTCTGATGAGTGTGCGTCCTGGAGGCCTTATTTAGTCCTCTTTCCCTTCCTACCCTTTTTCTTATAAGGAAAGGATGGGAAATGGAAGTGGACTTTCCGGATTAGAGGATGCATGGAAATGTTTTCTTTCTGTGCATCCTCTCCTCCGTCGATTAAAGATTGGCAACGCATATGCAATTGCGTACGTCTATGGGCAACGGTCACTTCGCTATTTCAGTGATTTCAGGTGGCCGCTCGCTCGTTTGCCACCTCATGATGTAAAATAAATATAAATTAACTAAACAAATCAATATATGTGTTAGAAAGTGAAGTATTATATACGCAATACTTATTTACACAAGTAATTTTACATTATATAAAGGAAATGGTAAATATGGAGAATAATTGTATTTAAATAGAAGACCGTTAGTTTTCTCTAATGAGTTTTGGTTGCGTGTTCTAAGCAGGATATGGGCGACAGCTCGTCATATGTGGGCCACGGTCAGCTGGCCATATGGTAGGTCGTAATTGTAAGTCTCTACGCAAATTATTTTTGAAAAGCTATAAATGTAATCTAAAACACGATATTCGACAATGTTAAAATAAATCTAATGAAATGGAAAAGTATTTAAAAAATTAAATCGATTTTATTGTAAATATTTGCTTCTGATACGTCTTGTGTATTAATTGTTGAATCAGTTTAAGATTTAACTAGAACTATCATTTATGTTCAAGACTTCAACGGTAAGACGATAATAATAAAAGTTATTGTAATGCAGTCCGAATGAAAGGTAAAATAAATTTACTTGCACTTTTTATATCTCGATCATCGTCTTTATGTCTGTTATGACTTGTTTACAATCAACATAAAAATCCGCTTAGCGCCGGATTAACCCGTAAAAAATGAATGCCATTATTATCCTTGACACACAAAACAAGTTTCCAATTTCACGGGGTATAAAATCTTCGAGTTATTATGATCGTAAAATTCACAGGTCCCACGCTATATGCCTAAATTATACTAAAACTACAAAATTCAAAATAAAATATAAAGTACACTTTACACATGAATTTGCGTAAACGGAGACAATAATCGCCTTCTTTAAAGCTTTAAATTATTTTCAAACATAATTCACACAACACTAAATAATCCTAATTTCATGGTCTTAGTAATTTTATAGAAAGGTAAAAAAAAAACACCAGACTATGTTTTATATTTTCTTTTTAATTTTGCTTAGTAGTATATGATAATAACGAACTGTGCCATTTATTTTGTAAGTCGTCGCCTATGACCTAATATTCGAACCACTATGACGCCCTTATACTTACTAAATTAAATGTTAGAACAGCACGATCTCCTTGACCTACGACGACCTAAGCTTTCGAATCGAACAAGAGCTATTAATAAACGAGTGTTGCTAACTTTATTAAATTCCTTTTTAACTAAGCAGTATGAACAGACTGTAGAAGATATTTGATTTATCCTGTTATTTAATTACCTTCGCGGGTGAAAGTTGTAAGAATCTGGCAGCACTGATGTTAAATGCTTGCATTGAACTTGATCATGGTCAGTGTCGCGGGGAAAGACTGCGCGCGCGCCGTTCACAGACTCAGCAAGCGCGACATAATCTTTGCCCGAATTACGCGCGAAATAATGACAGTATCATCTGTTTTATTTATGTCAATAATTCTAATAACTTTGTCATAAATTAAATTCATGCGAGGACAGTGTAAAGAGATTTAATAATGAAGCGAAAATGTTTATGAAGCCGGACGTTTTAAGATGTGTCGTAATTTTATTGATTGTGTGTTTTGTTTGTACTGAAGGAAATAAATCAAGGAGAATAATTCGATACAGTGATGCATTTAAAAATAATTTAAGTCAAACATTTGATAATCGCACGAGTAAGGAGAGTGTAGGAAGGGGATTTTTTTCACACGGTAAGTTTATTTTTAATGATTAACAATTTAAGCCGGTAAAAAGATATACTATCCATCTTACAGTTCCATAAAACAGTGTTATCGAAATTTTTTTTTCGGCGGGGAACACAAACTGCAACAGATTTATTTATTTTTTAATATAAATAAATCTTTGTGAACTTCTAACTCTTAACACTGGTTGGAAAAATGCGTAAACTTCTAAACTAAAAAATAAATTCGTTACAGTTGCAGTTCGATTCCATCGCAGTGTTTAGAAGGCCTTAAATGGAATTAAAGAAATAGTGGTGTCGTTTACTTTTTTACGATTTTCCAAGTCGAATATCAACGAATTAAATTATAAAGGTACACAAGTTAAAATTTAATACAACTATTTCAATCAGTTATTACACTTCTAAGTCATTAAAAGTAACGGGTAAGAACCTTTAAAGCTCGCTAATCTTGCGGGTCAGGCTAACGTTCTCAGCGTAATCCAGTTTTACAGCCGCCCCGCATCGGCGGATTGAAAAAGATACAGATAATGCAATTCTAAGCTAGGATGGATTACTTTCGGGGATTTCAAAAATATTGAACGTATTGTTAATTTAAAGCTATGTTAGAAGAAATACTTATGCCGTTGCTATTTGAAGCGGGAAATAGAGGAAACGTATAAAATATGCAGATATTTTTTTTCATAGATATGTAACTTAGATGGGGTTTATCGTACCAGTATGTCCTTTAATCGAGAGTCAATTTTTGAACATTGAGGTCATTTATCCCAACAAAATTCTCCGGAGGCTTCTTTCGCCTTATTTTGTGCTCCAGATTCAGTAGGTATTTATAGTTTAAATATCTATTTCTCACTCATCATCAGCTCACTACTCGTCCCCACCAAGGGGCTCGGATCCTACCCTAAGTTAAGGGTGATTAGGCCATAGTCAACCACGCTGGCCAAGTGCGGGTTGGTTGACTTCACACATATGTTTGAATTACTTCTCAGATATGTGCAGGTTGCATCACGATGTTTTCCTTCACTGTAAGAACGTCGGATAAATGTACATATGTAAATCGGGAATCCAAAAACACATGGGTAGATGGCGGGATTCGAACCCAGGACCTGCAGATTGCAAGTCAAGTGTTTGACTCCTGAGCCACCGACGCTCTATTTATCTATTTCGTATATTACAAATAGAAAGTTATAAATAGTATTAATAAATAATTATTTATCTGTTAATGGATTTGTTTAATTTATAATTGATCTACTTTAAAAATACAATTTACGAATAGTTTAACATAATGAGGTCTGTTCAATTGGCCTAGATTTTTTCGTCTGAGCTATCGATGACCTGCTTATCTACCTGCTGTATTTTATATTAAACTAGCTGTCGCCCGCGACTCCGTCTGCGCGGGATTAAAAAATAGATGTTGGCCGATTCCACAGACCTACTCAATATGCTCACAAAATTTCATGAGAATCAGTCAAGCCGTTTCGGAGGAGTATGGGAACGAAAATTGTGACACGAGAATTTTATATATAAGATAAATGAAGACTTATAAAAATAATCAAATACATAATAAACTTAAAACGAAGACAGGTAAATCTGTACCTTTAGATTTTAAATTATTATGTAGGATAAGGTTAACACGCATTCGTCCACTCCTCAATCCCGCCACGTGCCGAATAGCGCGAAGCTTCAAGAGCGTGCCTTGTGACTTCTATACTACATACATTCCATTCAATTAATTGTATGTAATTTACATAAATTTCGCTAATCAATATCAATGTAGTATTAAAATTGCGGTAAATTGTAAACAAGTTCTACCGGTCGCGAGATGCGAGGCATGTCAACTATGACTATAGAGACACGGACTAGGCAAACAGCCGCTAATTCCTGAGTGAGAAAAAGATGACAATCACACGTGTCTATATCACATCGACTCAAACATTTACGTAGTTTATAAAATTACGCAAGGAAGCATGTGTAGAATTTATTTTCGGTCTGATTTTAAATAGGGGTGTATGGACATAGCAGGTCCTGTCTCTTGAAAGTCAAAGCTTATCAATGATCTGCGAGCAACTGTAACAAACGTACTCTAGTAAAAACTTCAAACTTGATAATGTTCTGTAATTAGGTTTTTGGGACATTTCCAGTTTTTGTCTTGATGATTTGAAAAGTAAATTCATAATATTCTTTCATAAACTTTCTTGTTAAAAAGGTTATATGTTCTCTAATAAACCATTGTATGTCTTCTACAAATAGCTTTAAAAATAATATCTTTAAACACCCAAAAATGTTTTTTCTGGTTCAAAGCCTGGACAATAACAGGGTAGTTTACCCTGTATTTTATGTACTACGTATTCTATTCTCACAATGAATGAATTTTAACATTGTAAATAAAAGTTTTAATTAACTTGAAATGCAGTTTTAATAAACATAAAATCTGTTTGCAGACGAGTTTTTTCCCAACTCCGGTAACATTTAGCTCCACTTATCTGCAGAGGTCAGATGTTTGAACAGCTGCACTTGTTCGTATTATTTATATGCTAATAAGCTACTCTATGCAACAGCACAGTGAGCATAAAGAGTTTTTAATTTTGCGGAGAATGTAAAACTAAGCACTAAGTTGGACACGTTAAACTGATTAGTCTGTTTCATTAGTATTTTTTTATATCACAAGGTGGCAACAGAGTGAGCGGCCACATTAAATCGATGGAATAGCGAAGCGACCGTTGCCCATAGACATACGCGATTTCATATGTGTTACCTACCTTTAATCAAATTTTATTAAAAGGTACAGGATAAAATATTGGTAGAAATAAAACTAAATTGTAAGTAAAGATCCCAAGACAACGCCTGTCTCTATAATTATACAGTTGTGAAAAAAAACCTTAACCGAAGTGGTAAGATATTCGACTGTAATCGTAAGTCGTAATTTAAGAAAAAAAAGTTAATGCATAAAAACAACGAATGAAATAAAACAAAAATCAGATGCGCATAAATAACGGACATCTTCAAATTGTTGCGGCAACACAAATAAGTAATAACTTTCTACGGCAGTGCTACCGCTATAAAATTAACAAAAAAAACACACGTTCGCCGCATAAGGAGATACCCATTGACGTCTACAGCGCACCGGGAATCGATTAACCGAACCACTTGTACAGTCGCGCACATATTTGTTTAATAAAAATGGACAGTATAATTTAAATTCTACAATGACTAATGTATTTAAATTATAACGTAGGACATTATGAACATATTGTTAAATATTTTTTTCTAGCGATGATGATTTTGTACAGGTATCAGTTTACGTCTCTACTACAAGTAAAGTCAACGATAAGTAATAAAGAAGAAGACATCAAAGTGTTTTAAAACAAATGAGATTAAACCTGAGGCCAGCTATTTGGAGGTAGAAAGAATTGCCACCTGATACTTAAATAAGTATGATATGGTGTTATCGAGGTTTGATATAGTAAGTATAATAAATTAGTTAAACATTTGTGTGTGCGAGTGTACAGCTGTAGAGTACATAGTACAGGTGTTGTCGTGGTTCGCATGCAATCCCTCTGCGATATTGATTCCAATACAAACCACGCACTACACTCTTTTGACCCACTTCCCTGCAGCAAGGGACTGGAACTAACGAAACATGAGGTAGTTATAGAAACATTGTAATGAATAAAGATGGAGAAGGAGGATAAGTCAGTTGAAACTAGCTGAGACTCATTTTTTGTGAAGGATAGTGGCATTCATTAAAAATGTCAAATAACTTTAAATTGCGGTGGGTAAAACTCGCGCTACGAATATTTCCATTAAGGCCAACAAGGCCTCGTTGAATATTAAGTGTAATTGAGTTTCAAACCGCACACCCCTAGCAGCCTAACTGAAAATGCACGCGCGGTTCAACCCTCAATTAGTGGAATATATTCGTGTTTGGTAAACCACAGTGTCCTCTTTCATCAACATATTACCTAAAAGCAGTTAATAAAAATAACGGCAATTTATTATAAAAGTATTGAATGAAATATCTACCGTAAGTTGTTTTACACTTGGGCAGTTCTTTACTCCTAATATCTAGATGAAACTAAGATAAAAGATCCACAGAAGATATAATAATATACCACCAAACTTAACCACCAATAACTGATATTCAGTTTAAAAGTTTAGGTTGATTTGGTAAGCAAAAAATGTACATCACAATTTTTTTTATATCAAAATGGCAAACGAGTGAGCGGCCATCTGAAATCGCTGAAATAGCGAAGTGACCGTTGCCCATAGACATACGCAATTGCATATGCGTTGCCTACCTTTAATCGACGGAGGAGAGGATGCACAGAGAGAAATAGTTTCCCTTCCCATGCATCCCCTCATCCGGAAAGTCCACTTCCACTTCCCATCCTTTCGTTATAAGAAAAAAGGGTGGGAAGGAAAAGAGGACTAAATTAGGCCTCCGGGACGCACACTCATCAGACGAAACGCGAAATTGCTTCCACTTCACGCCTGTCTTCTGTGTGAAATAATACATGTGATAATCTGCAGGAATGATATTAAGGTTACCTTTAAAAAAATAACTTTAAATATAAAAAAAATAATTGTCATGCAAAATATGTATAGTTTAATTGCAGGTTGGTGTAGATCAACTTTCCCTACTTACATTTTATGTGGGAATGGATCGGAAAAGTCCAAATTTGGATATGATCCATTTACTCTGTTTTCGATTGCTTCTATATTATTAAATAAATTAAATGAGTCATTATTGTTACATGAATCTTACACAAAATTATTTACGTTCTGACAAAAATGAAACATTAAAAACATTATGAAGATAATTTTTCAAAAGCAAATTTGTCGTAAATAATAAATGTTGTAAGATTTCACAAATAACAAATGACCGTACATGCAAAACATTAAGAACTTTATCCGATTCGTGACAAAATAACATAAAAAATGCAAGTGTGACCTGAAATGAGCTAACATGTACGTATGGTACCTCTGTTATCGCTAGGGTTGGCAAATATCCAAAATTTTTATCTTTCGCATCTCAATAGGCTGCTCAAAAATATTTTAAACGGCTCTATGTTTGATTTTTTTTTTAAGTGACCTTGAGGTTTATTAAGGAATTTTTTTTAAAGAAGCCAATAATATCTTTAGCATTAATTACTGCTACTTCATTAATTTATATCATTGGAAATATAAAGATTTATAAATACGATATTTTTACTAAAGTACATCTTGCTAAATTACTATGTTCATGAACTTAAATTTTAATTTCCCTAATTAATGTTTTGTCAGCCCTAACGTTTGGTGTAACCCTCGTGTCCGGGTCACGGGACCGAGTTATTTAAGTAATGTTTTCCTGTACATCGCTGGTGTTCCTTGCAGATACCATATTTTCAAAATGAAATAAAATAAACCTAATTTTAAACTAATGAACAGGATTTAAATCAAATATCTCTTATGTTACAAAAAGTAGTTTCTAAATTTTTATGTGATTGAGTTATAAAAGCGTAACAGTAAAATACTTAAATATTTAGCGGCAATAAACGGATGGTAAGTTTACTGCGTCTGGCTAGTTGATAGGGTCCGAGAAAACCAGTCCTGTTGTATCGTGGCCAATAGGTCCGGCACTTAAAGAGGAAAACCTCTAAGTGCCTTCAATGCAGGTTTTTAAGAGGAATGATGTCCCGCTTGCCTACTTCGATAAGGCCTCTGGATAAACTAGTATAAGTCGATATATTTTATTACTTTTGGATGAGTTTTTCATATATTTTTCAATTCATATTACAAAGAAAGGAGGAGTATATGAATATTCAGGGTATCAGTAGAGGTATTCCTAAGAAGAGATGGATTGCGTGAAAGTTAATATGATTAGTCATATTAACTTTCACGCAATCAACTTTTCAAGGGAGACGATGAAGTTGAATGGAAGATAGATTGATCTGGAGGTCGAAAACTAGTGCGACGACCCTACATGAGTAGGATGACAGGGAGATAAAAACATTTATTCCATTTTTATATATTTAGCTTTAGGTAAAGTGTAAGTTTTGAGATATTTTAATAACTATTCATTTATAGACTTTATTTATTGATTATGGTTAGGAGATGAGGTTAAAAAGTTCATGTTATTTTTATATATCAAGAACATGTGTTCACGCAAACTCTTTGCGATTTATTATTGTCTTCGCTTCGTAAATATCCCTTCGGCGTTCATCGCATGCGATGTATCAGGACACGACAAACATACGGAAGTCGAAATATTTACACGAGGTATCTTACACAAACATTGTGTTTACAATTGAAAATGAACTTTGTGATTGTTACAGTAAGTTTGTTTTAACTTGCATGTTATTGTTGAAGGATGTTGTTCAGCAAGAGTATAAACTATACCTGTCTTATAAATCTGTCGATGTTCCTTAAATTTGCATATCATATCTACTTGATAATACCTTCCCATTGTTAAGTTCCATCTATGTTATTTTCCACCATCTCAAAGGCCGGCAACGCATCTGCGGTTCCTCAGGTAATGCTGATGTCCATCGGCGTAGTTGAACACCTCGGTGTTCCCACTGCCCGTTTGCCCCCATCTGTTATAAAAAAAATCTTTGAAAAAAAACCTAACAGCATGTTTTTGTTTAATTATTTCCGAAGCCTCGATTTGTCAGATTTCAAGTTGCAGCATTATGCTAAAGAACCTTTTGATAAATTTCGATTGTGTACATAAAAGAATTGTATATAATTGAAGCTAAAGTTAAAACCAAGATATAATACCTTCGATTGAGGATGACAATCCTTTTAAGATATCTTTTTGTTTTAAAATTTATATGGAGAGATGAAGATTTCTCTGTATTTGTTTTCATTTACGAATAAGGAAAAAGGTTCTACATGGCACGAATAAAGCATAATTTATTTAGGTACAATTGGAAAAGATTCAAATGTACATGATGTTTATAAAACTACCCACACATTTAAATGAAAAAGGGTCAGGATTACAAGCTTTTATACAAGTATAAATAAAACACCTTTTGCGTTTTACATCTCAGCTAATTTTATAATTATTGTAGTACTTCCATAGAAACATATAGTCATCCCTTTTATTCTCTTTGGTTAAATAGAGATAAAACAACACAAATGTTATAGCCGTGGAAATCTTCGTGCATGGCATGTTTTGTGACGCACACATACAAAATGTCGCCAGCACATTGGGACGAGCCTTATTTAAATATTTATTGCCATTATGATTTTAAATTTCGCAATAAAATACGCACACTTTCGTTAGGTGTGGCCTTAAGAGTGTCCTTAAGGTAAAATTATGACTTGCTCAATCGTAAGATAAAACTTCTTTGAATTTTAATTTATTTAAACATCTTTCTGTTGCGATTTTTACATATGAAAATGGGTTATTGTCGGTTTAATAAATAATAATTCACTTTCAATTTTATCTTATTAATATATATTGTAATAAATCTAATAAACTATTTTAATGTGCGTACAAAAACGTGTGAATGTATTATTGTATTTACTCAAAAATATTCCGTTGTTAACACGCGTTACGTACTTTCGATTAATTGCTTTATGAGATATGAAATGGTACAGACTGAGAGCGAAACCTTGTTGTTCTTATGTTTGGCCGTCATGCGTGTTATAATGATTTTACGAGATAACTTTATCTTAACTCGCTGTTCTCGATTCACTCTGATGTTAATTTAGATGTTAAACACTGGTATTAGAAGACTATCATCATCATCATCATCATCATCAGCTCACTATACGTCCCCACCGAGGGGCACGGAGCCTACCCTAAGTTGAGGGTGATTAGGCCATAGTCAACAAGACATTACAAGACTATGATTTCTAGAAATAAATCATCATATCCATCTGCAAGGGAGAAGTTCTACTTGTCAGGGTTCTAAATGGGTCACATCTTTCTTTATTGAAGTAAGTCAATAAAGCAACCGTATCCATTTGACTTTCTGCAATACCCTTGCATTTTGGTACAGCGAAAAGGAGACGGCATGTTTATGTCTGTTAATTATTCTTTAGTTTTCTTGATTTAATGGAGAGACCTTTTTTTTGGGTAGCAACGTAAAGACTGATAATTATAACATATTTGACTTTACAAATCTATTGATTACCGTGAGTTTCGGAGACCATCTTTGTATAAAACATAAAGTCATTCCTGTTATTATCTTTAACAAAACAGAGATAACCATACGCTTTAAGCGGGGATTTTATTCGCAGAAACCCACGGTAGCTCTTTTGGCAGAGTTTCAATGTAATAAAGATTTATTTAATTTCACTGATTGTCGATGTTATATGCCGATTGTATTTTTATTATGATTCCTCATACGAGAATTGTGTATGTAAGTTTTTCTGATAAACCATTGTTGTATATACTTGTTTATCAAGTTTGATTGTTACGAGCGACAAATTAAACTTGTTTCACATTTAACTGTACATATCGTAAAAATTCCAACTGCCTTCACATGCGCGAACAATGTCACCCGCTTTAATACGATAAAACTTTATGCGCTGTCATTTTACTTTACGTAAGCTATGGTACAAAGATAGCGGTGATGAGAATAAGACGACAAATATGACGACTGGCATGTACAACTGCTTAAACAGAGGTATTTAATACTTATTTCTATAGTTCAATCAATATGAGAGAGTGAATATGTTTTTAGACAAGTTTTGTAACAATGGGAACCCGTAGTGGGATTCATTTCGCGTTTTTGTTCTTTACATATATGTTAAATGACCATAAAAATATAATTTTGAATACTTAAAAAAATTCAGAGCGTCTTCGTTAGGATAGACTGTAGACGTGATTGAATCCAGGTAGCTAGACAACTAGACACTTGAACTAGTACAACTACTAGCTTATAACAGCTTGTACTTTCTAGTGCGGGGTTTTACCGACGCACAAATCTAAACTGTCGTGTACGCGGTAATATGTCCGCTTTAAACACTTAACCAATTAAATATAAAATATATACCTACAATCATTAAGTGTTTACTTAGAAATCTTAATAGCGCTTCATTTAAAACATATTACTCACTTTTCTTTAGTATTTGAGTCCATTTTTTTGTTTTTTTTTGTATTAAGAAATTTATTCCACTTTTAAAATCTTTAAGTCTTATGTAGGTATGAATCTTTGTAGATTAAGTATAAGATAGAAAAGCAATAAGTTCGTGTAAAATAAATCTGTCTCGAATATGAATAACAAAATTGAGAGCTTATACAAAGATGCTGCTTTTGTGTTTTGTCAAAGCAATCGTAGCTACCGATCGACTAACGGATTTCCAAGTTAATTAACTACGGTTCTCGCGTCGTGTGGCACTGCTTCAATTAGAGCCGTTCATAAACTCGACACGGATCTCTTTGAGTTAACGCCACTGATTACATACTAATGCAGGATTCAATTATTAAATACTTGGACCAAATTGTTAGTTTTAGAAAAACTTATTTGCTAACTTTCACCAGTTTTCACAAATTTATATTTAAAGATGATTAAAAATTTACCCAAGATGCTGAATATATTAATTCTGTTGAATTAATTTAAATGGATTACTAAAGAAGAAAAACATTAAAGACATTCGTTTTATGCAAAATACTAACTGTTGCCCGCAACTACGTTCGGGCAGAATAAAAAAAAAATAGCTGTTATTCCAGACTATGTTCTAAGCCTATGTCTTTCAGCGAGAAACATGCAGCCGTTCTACCTTCTCACAAACATCCATACATCCATCCAAACATTAGTAAGATTTGTATTTAATAGTTAAGTATAACATGGGTAAATTTCCAGAGATCAAATCTCATTGGCGATAACTTATCTAATTTGCATTAACCAAACATCTGATAGTTATATTATATCATTTGCACGCTATATATTAGATATCTGATGACAGTGTAAAATAGCTTAACGCTGCTCCATGCGTAAGTGCAAGAAAACGGGAATCCGATTATGGCAACGAGACGTTCCATCTAACACAGGGGTGGCGACACGTAGATAAAATATTATCTTCTAACATGAGTAACATGTTAATCTATATATCTAATTACTGCATGCATATTTGTTTAGTCCTCATAAGTGTTTTAAGACTCTCAGTCCAACTGTTTTTTTTAAATAAACGTCCAGAGACTCTTTTTTGCACATATTCCTTATACTATAATAAATACACAATACAATTGCGAGTTTTTTTTTAGTTGCGGAGTTACGGTACTTTAACATTCTAACCAAAGTCTTAAATCCAATGCAAATATTATTGAATAACAAAACGTTTTTCCAATACATTAACTTAAGGGTACTCCGATTAGGGTTGAAACTCTTATGTTTGCAATTAAACGACGGTAGAAATAACAGTGAACGTTAACGCGAAACGCTTTTAAGTAAAGTTTTACGGTTATGTAACGAGAGTGCCAACCCTAACGGATATGGAGCTTTCATTCGCTATCAAATAAAGGCGTGATTACATTGAGGGCTGGTTCTCGTTTGCATACAAATTTTGATAACATGTCCTGGTGCCGGAATTGTCTGCTCGAAGTAAATTGCCATCCGTTGAACGCTTTTATAGTGTACTTTAGAATGAATTACTCGTTTTTAAAAGTGAACAAACAACGACTTCTGTTAATTAAATAATACAAGCCTTTGTTTATATCAAAAACAATATCTTTAAAAGTTATCATAAAGATAAAGTATCTACCATTCATTATTCATACACTATTGAAATAAGTTTAAAGTACTTGAAAACTCCTCTGCGTTCATGTTGCTCGTCTTTGCTGTCTTTGATTTTGCTGACTGATCTTATCTCTCAAAGCTAGTTTATCAGTTTTAGATCTGAGGTAAATTTGATTACGAAGTGCTCTTTAATATATTATGTAAAGGAGTAGATTCTAATGATCTGTTAAGCGACCCAAAGCAAATGTCTCGCAAATAGCTTATAGTTTAAACCTTCAATACAACCACATTAAGTGTTTTGTTAATTAATTGGTAACATAATTATAAAATGTTCTTTGTTTTTTTTCATTTACCGAGTTTATTAAATCGTAAATATGTGTAAATATAGAAATAATGTCTTCAGGCTAGCCTAGCTTAATATACATCTAGCTGAGTTTTCAAAAAAATGTGTTTTTGACAGCCCTAACAGTAAATACATTAACTATTGACTTTTACGTGGTATGAAATAGTAGCGAGGTATTACTGTTGTAGAGGTTTTAAATGTAAAGTGCATCACGTAGGTTCTAGTCATTATGTTGTGAAGGATATGTGTCATGTTTAGTAATTTCTATTCCGTGGTTTTCTGTATCCCAGTGGTGGCAAACCAAAGGCACGCGTACCCAGGGGTGACAAACTATAGGCAAACGTATCATAGCCCAGGGGTGGTGAACCAAAGGCACGCGTGCCATAGACCAGGGTTGACAAACTAAAGACACGCGTACCATAGTTTAGGGATGACGAATCAAAGGCACCAACATTTTTTGTGGCCAGGTAAAATAGGTGTATGAGGAAAGAACCTGAGTGGTTCTTATGCTATGAACTGTTTACAATAATTACAAAGTCAATTGTTTAATAGCAGGTACATGACCTAATTAAACATTTCTTTAGAATGGTTGACACGTAAAGGTTTGCCATCCCTGCTGTTGGCTGAATGACCGTTCTTAATATGTCGTTGGATACATATTTTTTTCTAGAGTGTCGTTCAGACAGTCGATCTTGACTGATAGGTCAGACTTCGAACAACATGATCTTTAAAAATATATTCAGCTTTTCATCAATTTCCGTTAATAGTTGAGGTATTTCAGTAAAGTAAAGCGACAAGCATATAATGGTTTCAAAATGCTCACTACTGTCGCTCCACTTTCTATAGCCTAGAGTAACTATAGAAAGTAGACATTACTACTGTCTTTTTTTTTTCTTCTTTAAAGACTGCCAGTATTGGTCTTATAAAAGAAAAATAAATATATAATAAAAAAAATCTTTTGGCCATAATACTGTAACCAGTAATTATTTAAAAGAAAAAAGAGCCTGAAGACTACATAGAATGAAATTATTTCAAACTTCGAACTATGGCAGACTAGCGAGAGTTTCTGAGTCTAAAATCTGTGTATAAAACATATCGTCATGCTTGTCATTATCTTTGACAAGACAGAGATTACGCGAACGTTGAACGAACTTGTTTTAAACGAAGATTTTGGACTGAGAAACCCACGGTAAGTGCCACCCATTAATTTCTTAATAAATAGAGCATATCAATTTTGAAGATTTTTTTCTTTTATTTATAAGCGTGTTTAATGGTAGCACTGATTGACAGTGATTGCTTCTATGTCGGGTCGACATGTCTGCCCTCTGTCGGATTTATGTCTACTTTCAAACAGACCGCAAACCACAATATTGCTTAGTGGATGAGGCATTTCGTTGAGAATTAAATTAAAATGTGATAATCTGAATGATTTAAATTCTTCTATCCGGAAAAAGTAAAAATACGAATGTACAATGTCTTCCTATAGTAGTTAAGTTAGGTTATGAATTTTTTATGTACTTTCGCCCGCGACTCCGTCTATGCGGGATTTGTAGCCTATGTGTTCTTCCAGACTATATTATACATCTGTGTAAATTTCAAACTTCATCAAGAACAGCTGAACTGTTCTGGAACATACCTTCAAACAAACATCCATCAACCTATCTAAAAATATGCATTTATAATATTAGTAAGATTTATTTCCATACTTTTTCCTTATTTAAACTTGTATAACACCGTTCATATTTAACTCTGAAGCACCAGTAACGTTACTAAAATAACTTATTAACTATGACTTTCTAAGAAATTATGCATTGTAACTCTAAATCATATGACTGGTCCTTTTAATAGATTTTATCTGTTGCACCATCGAAAAAAAGTTAATGCGGTGAAAGTGTACTCTAACTGTACCGACTCACTTCTAAACACTTGTTGTCGGACCCGAATTCTTGTAACGAGAAAAAATAAACATTTGCTTAATGTTTCAATAATATATCTCAATGGTTCTGTATGTAAGAAATATTCGGTATCGATTATTTATGTTAAAAAAACGTAATTTGAACCGTATTATGACAGCCGTAGAGATTATATTTGTAAATTTAAAATATCGAAAAAAATACATTTTTAAATTAATCGATATTGACTAGTTTAGAAAATGTAATTAAAAGTTTACCCTCAATTAATATGATTAATGCAAGTTTTGCAAAATGACTCAACATTTCTTGAAGAACCCTAAATGGTGTGGAAAAGTACAGGCAGCAACAAAAAGTCCAAAACAGCGTGACTGACGCTTTTTAAGAACACTGTTTTAGAAGTTACAACTGTGTACAAATGGACAGGGCTGTCACTTTCCTGCTATATAAGTAATTTTTTCCTAAAGCATGGGGTACGACAAATTACCAAAAAAAATCTGTTAACCATATTCAAACATCTTACAAAAATTAAAAAAAAAAATTATTGCCTGCCTAATTATAACTTTTGAAAATTATGTATTAGTTAGTTACAACCTTAATTTTTTTGTTACTTACAAATTATAAATGACTGGCAGGTTAAAAAAAACATATGCGATCGCGAATAATTGAGTTTTGCGCGGATTTAACACATTGAAAACATTTAGGAAAGTTTTGATTCAGTTTACGAGAAAATAATTTATTAAGAGTTTCATAATATGAATTGGAGAGTAGAAAGCATTAAAGTTAAATTATATTGTAGATATTGTGGGAACTGAAATGACGAATAGTTGTTTTTTTTTGGAGACTGAAATCCTGGTGCGCTGACTCCACATAGAGAGAGGAAATATGTTACTTCTAAGTACTTAACTAATAACTTAACAAGTACGATCTCTTGAAGTAAATACAGTATGAAAACTTGAAACATATAAGATGTAAGTTTTAAAGAATTGCATTTAAGATTAGAAGTATACGTGAGACAACAGCGATCGAAGGATTCTCTCCGGTGCTAAAATTTACATTTTACTATTCCGAGTAAAACGTAAAGCGAACGACGGAGTAAATTGCTAGTCTTAAAAGATCTGCGATAAATTCTTAACATTATATAACTAAACCAAGAATCTTAATCTACCATTATTTTGCAAGGAAGTACTGCACAAAAGACATTACTTCTCTCTATCAATACTCAATGGCTCTAATTAAGTTTAGTTTCCAGTTAAATTAGACAGGTCCTTGTATGTATTTTTCTAATATCGCTTATGTGAAGGGATGGGCTTGAATTCGGGAGATATGGTCGCGTCGCTTCGTATCGACAATTTAACAAAGTGCCACACTTCCTTAGCAGTACCGTCGGCTATCTAAAGGAATATAACGTTCGATGTCGCTTCACTGTACCCACGTCGGGGAAAGTGGCGTCTTCTAGAGGAAGCATGTTACCTATTTTTCGCTGTATTTTGTACGTTGTGCCATAGAGTAGAGATCAACAGAGAGTTTTGATTAGATATATCTAAGTAGTGTCTTATCGAAGTTTTGTTTACCGTAATTTAAGGACGTATTTTGCCAATTTTATAGGTGTTAACTAATGTAAATGGTTTATTTTTAACTGTACTAAAAACTTAAAAATATATTTTAAGTACTTAAAATTGTTAGACTTTCGTTTAAATAAAAGAAGCACGTTAAAAAGTACATAATGTATTTCCCTTTTATTAACAAATCTAAAAGGCAAATTTTATTTTCGAAGTTATCTCTCTGCCGCTAACTAGGCTGCGCGACTCACACTAAGGCAGTGTCCCAGTACCTACATTGTTACCCATTTAGAGTAAAGTCGTGAGTTTCTTTAAAAGGTTTATTTTAAAAGTGTGGATTCTAAAGAATATTTTATTATTTACTTTACGTATACTAATGTACTCAATTATTTAACTCGGTTAAGTTATTTTAGCTGTGTCATAATACAACGCTTATTCCGCTTTAATTGTCAAAATACTCATACAAAAGAAACTTAAGAGAGATAAAATAAAATGTGTGTGTGAAACCCAAAGACAAGTTCCTAACAGAGATATTTCCGCAGGTGGTCTCTTCTCCCTGGGCAAGGTGTTGAACTTCTTCCCGGTGGGCGGCGAGCGCGAGTGCCGGCCGGAGGGGCAGACACTTGCCCGCGCGGGCATCTGCCTCAACCCGTACGATTGCCGGCAGCGCGACGGCAAAGCGGCCGGCGACTGTGCGCACGGGCTTGGCGTCTGTTGCGTTTGTAAGTATTTAGCCAAAAGCTGCATGTTTTATAATGATAATTCCAGCAATTGATGTTAAGTTGTGATGTGGTGGAAAGGTAGTACGTGTTAGTTAAGTGCCTAAACACTGTACGGCCAATAATTGCAGGGGAAAACCCATGCCGTCAACTTGTTTCACTCATTTGCTGCACTCTATACAAAGTACTACTCTAGACCAGACGGTCTCACAAAATACCCCCACTTAGTCCATCTATTACCCCAGATCTATAACCCCAAGTGATTATAGATGTCCGTGTATACCCCCTAGGAAAAATGTAACATTCTGTGTACTGTCTCGAAGAAAAGTGTTACTATTTTTTGCTCTGTGTTCATATGAAGTTCTCTAATTGTTGTCGGCACGATTGTACAAAACTATATATTATAGAAGTTAGAATTTTCACAGGGGGTCGGAAATCTATTACCCATTGGGGGTAAATATCAGGGGGAATAGATGGACTTCCCACATACCATAGTGTAGTACCGATGAATGATTACTATTTTTGAAATAAGAATGTGCCGGTCACTGACCTCGATGTCAAAATTGGATAAACTATTAAACTGAAGTCAGCTATTGATACTAGCTAGATACGCGTGGCATTGTAACAAGGTTAATTAAGAAAATGGTAAAGTTGATTAAACGTAATTTAACTCGTCGCCAACTTTTAACTATAAGTTTACCAATGTTAAAGTAACCCAATCCAGGACTTGTGAGCGAAGTTTCTCGCTTAAATGTAATCGAGACCAGTAAATCTAAAAACTTTTATAACCATCCTTAACAAATTGATATTGTATAAGTTTACTTTATGACCTTTTATCTTACTTACGAACTATGATTTTGAAAGTCGGTATAAATATTCAATTTTAATTGCACCAAGTCTCAGTCTTTTGTTGTCAAATCGAAAATGGATTTCGCTTAACCGCTTGTGTTATATTTTATATTATTTAATTATGAATTACTATAAGTGATGTTTATTTACATTTTACGAATTGGAAAGTGACATAAATTATTAAATAACGATGACAGATGAGCGATTGTCTGCAAGTGGTGGCATTGTCTAACCCGCGTTGCCTGAAACCACCGCAATGAGGTGATTGTATACAACTTTCACGGATCTGTACTAGTTTATTAGACCTAGTTATTGTAGTTTAACTTTTATAAGGAGAAATATTCATGCCATGACTGCGCATCTCTGAAAAGAAGTCAATTAATCCGCACTGGGCCAGTATCATTGACTAAGGCCTAGTAATTTTAAGATAGTGTAAACTCTATGCTAATATGCTGAATTCTTGTAGTATTCACTCCAATTGGCCTCAACACTATTGTTATACCAATTTTACGATACTATTGTATTGAACGTAAATATATTGTTAATTCAATATCGTGTCGTTCCCGTGTCGTGATGTATAAAACGGTTCTATCTAAACAAACTATAGGCAGTGATAGCGGTACGTTAGCAATCGCATGTTTAATGTCTTTTGGAACAACTTTTAACGAGAACAGCAAGACAGTTTGCGGTTAGATCCAGGCATTTCATCTGGCATACTTAAAACTTACAGATAACTTAGATGGAACTTTGTTTAATGATACGCGAAAAGTTATTGTTAATTTTATTCATGTATGTTATTTTTGTTTCCGTGGTCGTATTTTGGTTGTTTTTGTTCATTGTACGTCCGTTTGAAAAAAAAAGCAATGGGGATATAACGGGTCGTAAACTTTTACGAGAACCTTTCAAGATAGTTATCGAATAAAGTTTAATGTTACGGAAGAATATGAAAGTGAACCTACTTCATAATATATATTACTATAGTAAAATAACATAGCTTGTTAGTTTTTCTAATATCATAAAGAAATCATATCATAGAGTTTTCATTCCCGAAACAGATACAAGTACATATTTCATCTCTGTCATTTTCTTAACAAAAAACAGAGATACCGATATGTTTCAATACAAGTATCACGACAATCGAAATCTAAACTAAAGCAAACTAGCCATTTCGTTATTGCATACATAAACATAATCTTAATCCTTTAATGTACAAATTAATCTCGTCTCTATCTATTAATGTACAATTAGATCAGTAATAATACTTGTTTAATTACATTGCTAAATCATACGAATTATAATTACTAATTAATTTATCTGTAATAAATATAAGATTTATATTGTAATATAGTCACGATATTAAAGGACATAGAATATTATAAGCTCATATACATCCCCACTGAGGGGATCGGAGCCTACTCTAAGTTAGAGGTGATAGTCTCCCGAGAGGGAGCTGCCTCGGTAGCTGGCGTAGACGGGACCGCGGACCAGAGCGAAAGCGTGCCCGTGGTCCCGTTCCGATGCGTTGGAGGAACAGAGGTTTAGTGGGTATGCCTCCGCTATGGAGGAGATTCCCACATAACTACCGCGTCCCCCCCGGGGCGTGGAGTATGCATAAAGCATTCCTCACTGGAAAAAAAGGGGTGATAGTCTGGGGTCATAGTCAACCATGCTGGCGCAATGGTCGACTTTATCGCAGATATGTGCAGATTGCATAATGATGTTTTCCTTCACCGTAAGAAGGTTGGAAAAACACATTTTTGCAGGGCGGGATTCGAACACAGGATCTGCAGATTACATGTACTCAACTCCTGAGTCGCCGACGTTCTATTAATTGGAATTAATTAAATTGTATTTAATGATTAAATTAAATTAATAAATTGACAGAGATAAAATTATTATCACAATGTTATTACGTTAATGTAACATGACTTACGTAAACTTTTATACAAAACATAACATCAACGTGCGATGTAATCAATGAACAAACGCGACAGTGAATGTATTTATAATTTGTTGCAATAAGGTATGCAAATTGCAGGAACCTGTTCTCAGCACGCGACGCGACATCCCAATTATAACGGAATACACAATAAGTAGCTATTTAACATGGGATGTCATTAAAATGTCACATGTACCTTGATGCCACCTACTCGAACGGTCATATTAATCTTATATACATAAAAATTGCGTGTCACAATGTATGCTCGCGATAAACTCCGAAACTACTGAACTAATTCTAATCAAATTTTGTAAGCATCTGTAATTTGTTGCAACTTGGGAGAAAGGGTAGTTTATATATCAATTTTTCATCTTTTTAATTAATTAATTCTACGCGGACGAAGTCGCAGGCGACAGCTAGTACTCATATAAAGAGAGTGATGTTGTTTACTTAAGAAGTACCAAAAGTGTACGCAACTTGGATGTTTGAAATTATTTGTCACTCGATTATTGCCTTGAAATATTCCAGCACGAACCAAATGCTTCAATGGAGTTATAAGAAATATTGCTTAGTAAATTAACTAAAACCTAATATTAAAAAGGGAATCATAATTTAAATTATTAATAAACACCAAAGTCTTACGATAATTAAAAAGCTTTTGTAATTAAAAACAAGCTTCTTTGGCGAAAACTTTATGTACCTTGATAACGATCCTTTTAATTTTAAGGAATAAAAGTAATTTTGAATAGATTTTTTGACCTTTGAGTACAGACACTAAATTACTTTTATGGTTCGTAAAATTTTTGAGATTAGGAACTTTGGTCGTAATTTAGAAACTGTATAAATTACAATAAAATTCAACTAAAATTTTGAAAGATCTTAATACTAATGTTCTTTGCTACACAAAAAGAGTATTTAAAAACAAAAAAATCTGCTAATTTTTAGACAAAGATTTGGTCCTTTGAATAACAACTATACTGTTAAGTTATTTAGTAATATCACTTTAATTCTGATTGAACATTTTAGTCGCGAATTTTATCTAACATAACACTAATAAGAACATTATTGCCATCTCTTATTTTCAAAGAGATCGACAGGGACGGCAACAATGTTGTTATACAGTGGCAACTCACTGTTACACTAATCTGTCTCAGTCGAGGTGACGTGTGGGGGCGTGGTGCAGAATAACCTGACGTACTTCATGTCCCCCGGCTTCCCGGACCTGTGGCACGGGGACCAGGACTGTGACGTCACCGTGGAGAAGACACACGCCGGCATCATGCAGCTCAGGATTGACTTCGTACATTTTACAATAGTAAGTCTTCTACTGGATAACGTTAAGTTATTATAGACCAAGATAAGACCCAGAAGTTTATAATTTACCTTATATCCACGTTTTTAAGGTGTTGGTCGTATTTTTATATGACATATTCTTAGTTTTCGCTGTAAAAGTCTAATAAAACTACTTAAGCTTAGTACTATCTTGATAAATTTAATTAAAATGTGAACCTAAAATGTTTAAAGACCTAAAAATTACAATTTCTCGAGCATTTCGCTTAACTAAAATTAGTATGACGTCAGAAAAAGAATTGAAGTTAATAAAATTAGCGCAGCTAAGGACAGACCAAATTAGGTAAATGTAATAAAGAGCGAAGCCGCGGACGGTTTTAAGAGGACGGACAGCGAAATTCAATCTACGGAGTTTCGGATTTGTAACGTTAGCTCTCTCAGCCGCTGATTTCGTTATGTATTTTGGGATTCCACTGACCTAATTGCTAACTTCAAAAGCTTTTACCTCTCAGTTATTAGAACTCTTGCTGTCGCACGTGACTCGGCCCGTGCGGAAAAAAAAAAACATAATTAGTAGTGTGTTCTTCCAGAGTATTCGCAAGTATTCCAGAGAGTTCAGCCGTTCTGGAGATACCTTCAAACAAATATCCATCCATCTAAACATTCACATTTATAATATTAGTAATATAAATAACATTTTTACATCGTTTCTGTAAAGCTTTAATACATTTGTTTATTCCTTTCCAGGGTCAGCCGAATAGAACAACAGGCGAATGTGACGAGGACGCGTTAATAATTGGCGAAGGAGCTACCAATTTTACAGTGTGTGGACAAAACCATGGACAGCATCGTGAGTAATTTAAAAGCTATAATTAGGATGTCTACTTCATGTCAATCTTCTTACGCTTAACAAATAAATTCGTGCTCATGGTCTTTTATCTTTTCAGTGTACTACAACCTGCCATCCGGCAGTGTCAGTCGGGAAGCAGACGAGTTGCCGACAACGATGTCAACGCGGATCCGGGTGCGGGCTCATGGGGCCGACACGCCGCGGCTTTGGCTGTTGCGACTGGCGCAGTTGCCGCTCGCTCACTCGGCACCACACGGCTGTCTGCAGCACTACACCGACAACAATGGTAAGTTACACGGCACATCAACATTGCCGGTCATTTGGCCATGTTTGTCACCTTATGACATAACAAAGACATTTCATGTGCAATTGGCAGGAACGATAAAGACGTTCAACTACGCAGTGAACGGCCGCCACCTCGCGTCACATGACTACAAAGCGTGTATCAGGAGGAACACGGGCTTCTGCGCCATTCGCTACTCTCCTTGTGACCCGCGCTCCTTCAGGATTGGACCCTCCTCTGACGCACCTCTTATGAACCCCACTGGTGAGTAGAATATCTTGAACGTTTTGATATTATTATCGTGTTTACTATTTATCTTTACTAAAACTTTATCTTCATTGACGAATTTATAGAAATTTTTCGTTTTGAGGTCCAACCTAATATTCGATGTTGTATCTGGTACAAGGGCTGTAATGGAACTGGTATACACCTGGTTTTAAATGATGGTGTGACCAAAATGTGATATCGACAGTAGCTTATTCATTTTATGCAATGGTTATTTCCTGGAAAAAAAATATATCATTTACTAAATAACTAAAAAGTAGCGTAGCAAGTACATGAATTATGCGAAGTTCAGACAGTCCGCAGATGGGTGAGATGATGCCGGCTGACCAAACTCAGGATGACACCATCGAGGGTTCTGGCGCCGAGCCGGGGACTGATGGAGCTGTTGCCACGCCCGCGCCCGCACCCAGCCTGGCGTCCAGGGTAAGATTCAGTGTGTCATTATTACGTTTACTACCAAATTTAATGCTCATTTTAGCATGTTTGTCCATTTAATAAATATAGAATTCATTGATTTTCTATTAACAAAATATTAATTCTTCTAATTATGATTATCCTCGCATCATTCAGACGTCTTCCTACATTAACTTCTTACATTTATTCACAATAAAAATTAACTATTATATAATTAATGATAAAATATAACATGTGAATCCTGCCCTGTAGCTAGTCTAACATTAACTGCGCTATAGATCTGGAGGTTTATGTGGCCGTCTTGGCTGTGGGGTCAGAGGCGGGCTCGGTCTGCTGCGTGGTCTCCGGCGCGGTCTCGGCGGTCTCGGAGCTGGTCCCGGTGGTCTCCGTACGTGCAGCACCTGGGTGTTGCGGACAAGCTGCGGTACTACGGGTACGGGTACTTCGGGTCGGGTGTGGTGGGTCACGGCCGGCTGCGCTGCGCTGACAGGGTCACCATACCTTGTGAGAGCGAATACTTCGTTGCAGTAAGTTTTTTTGTAACATTATAAATGCCAATGTTTGGATGGATGGATGTATGGGTTATTGTTAGAAGATATGTCCAGAACGACTGCATGGGTCTCGCTAAAATTTAACATAGATGTATAACATAGTCTGAAAGAATAGAATAAGGGCAGGATAGTATTTTTTTTAAATTCCGCGCGAATACAGTCGCGTGTTTATCATAAGCCGAAATTAAGATGAATTTAGAATTAGTTAACCTTTTCCTTATTCGGAATTATAGTATTTAAATTTTTTTCTCTTTGAATTAACTTGTAGCATCAGACCCCTTTTAATGGTAGCTTTAATTGTTTTAAGAGAATATTTAGAAATAGTTTAAATATGTGTATACTGTACCCGCAGTCATCAGTGATGTCGCCGGGCGTGTGTGACCCCCACCACTGCGGCAGCTCGTTCTGTGCGGCGGGCCGTAGTGACTGCCGCGTGGACAGCTCTATCAGCCCCTTCACCGTGTCGGTACATTTCGGCCCGCCGACGCACAAGAGAGACCCGGACGAGAACATCGGCGCGTGTCTCAGGTACTCACAGCTGCCTTGTGATACATAGATCATTGTATACATTTATAGTGTTCATTCCCTTTAACACATTCACTGCCACTGACTTGCTTTGCAAGTTTATTTTAGAAAAATGTGGCACTTAATGTGTTGAACAATCTTAAATTAATTTAAATTTAAGCTGGCATAAAATTAGATTTTAATTTTTATATGAATTTTGTTCTAAATTTAAGATTTTTATTTATAAATGAGAGACGCCAAATATTTGCATTAATTATTGCAATTTAAGATATTAATTAACATTATAAAATGTAAAAATGTAAATTAAATATTTCGTTTAGTTATTTTAATCATATGATTAATGCAATTTTATCAGAATCTTAATTAAATTTTTTATTATTTTTGTTTGTAATTTTATTTTAAATGATTTATGACTCGTGATATTTTTTATTAAATTTAAATAGATGAATAAAACGAATAAATATTAATTGTATTTATTCCGGTTTTCTACGTAAAATAATATTAACATGATTTTATTGCATTTATTAATTTAAATATTCACTTGCAAAATGTAAATAGCTTATTAATTTTAATATTAATTTATTTTAATTCTTTAGAAAGTCAAATTAAAATTGTTAAAATAAATATAGAAATTAATGTTTCAAGTTGTTAAAATTAAATGTTATTATGAATTCAGTGTATTTATTGCTCTTATTACCTTACTATTATCTTACTAATATTATAAATGCGAATGTTTGGATGGATGGATGTTTGTTGCGACAAATATGTAAATCAATACATTTGACCAATTACACATCATCAGCTCACTAAAGGTCCCCACTGAGGGGCTCGGAGCCTATCCTATGTTAGGGGTGATAAGGTCATAGTCAACCATGATGGCCCAGTACGGGTTAACTTCACACGTGCATTTGAATTCCTTCATTGTAAGAACGACGGATAACTATACATATGTAAATCGAAATAATTAAACATATTGGTACATGGCGGGATTCGAACCCAAGACCTGTGGATTGCAAGTCGAGTGCTTAACCCCTGAGTCACCGGCGCTCTCTCTAGACTCTCTCTCTATCAACTAGACATAGTTCTGTTTATTCAATATGCGAAAAAATAGTGATAATTCTTAAATTTGCATCTAAAATAGTTAACTCTTTGAAATGTTAGAAAATCAAACATCAATTCCAAACGCAATTAGTCTTGCAGTATTAGTCTTCCTCTTGTGGGCACGGTGCACGAATTCACAACGTTATTTAATTTGAGTTTTACAAGTGGACTGCAAATGATACGGCTACAAAGTTTTGTTGCATTACATGACACAAAGTTTTGTGGCATTACGTGGCATGCTTTATGTAAGTTAATTAAGAAAGTTCATGTTCATGACGTAGTTTAATTGGTATCGTAAAATCCTCTTAGCGTTCACGTGTCTATTACTTGAGCATACCTTCTTACTAATATTATAAATACGAACGTTTAGATGGATGGATGTTTGTTAGAATCTATCTCCAAAACGGCTGCATGGAGCTCGTTGAAACTTGGCATAGACTGGAAGACACCATAGGTAATTAAGTATTTTTTCAATCCCGCGCGAACTTAGTCACGGGTTAATACTATTTTCTCTATAAAATCTCTCTTAAAGTTTGTTAAGTTAAATAATGTTAACCAAGCTTTCGAACTAAAAAGATAGACCAAGACTGTACAAAGAAAAGACTCGTAATTCAGTTTATTATAATGTTTAATTATTTTGATATTAATTAGAAATTAATTTCCAATAGCTATTTAGTTAGCAATAGTATTAATTATGCGCCAACATCGCGCTCAAACAGTATCAATTGTTGGTCTGTAATTGCCTTGCGGTGCATTCTATTGCTTAATTATTTACATTAGAGTAAGTAACTAAATTCATTTATATGTAACAAAATACGATTTATGGTCAAAGAATTAAATTCGATTCCCACTTAATATATTCAAATATAGTGCAAAAAAACTGAAAATAACACCTATAATTAAGCACATACTATGACAAATGTCTAAGTAATCGCATTCCGTCATCATTAGATTACATGGATAGGAAATTAAAGTCCTCGACTGTTTTTAAATTGTGTTTTGCTTTAAATAGATTTGTTTGTTTGTTTGTTTTCTAGCGCAATAAACATTTTTTTTTAAATTTAGAGTCATCAAAAAATCTTTACAAATATCAAAAAGTCCCCTCGGTGTAATGTGTAACGTATACTCATAAGATTACTCTACGCTATGAGAATAAATTCCAATCCATTTGTTAAATGAAAAACCGCGCTTTTCACTGCAGCGTTTTTGTAAATCACGCTGTTTTATGGACGCAAATTTAAGTGGCTATTGCACTAAGGTTGATGGTTGGATGGATGTTTGTTTGAAGGTTTTTCCGTTACGACTCAACAGATTTCGTTGGAATTTGGCATAAACTTCGAATATAGTATGGAATAATACATAGGCTACTTTCGCGCGGACGGAGTCGCGGGCTACAGCTAGTATTAAATACAAATTATATTATATTGAAATATAATATACAGAGCAATATAAATTTTATGCGAAACTTTCTCAAATAGTCACAGAAAATTTTACTTCGTATAAGTTTATATTCTCTTTGATCTTTACCAAAACCCAGGCAAAAGGACTGCCACAGAATTTGTAAGTCGACCCAGCGTTCGCTGCAGTCATATTCTGATATCTTCAAATACATTTCTGGTCGTAAAACTAATTTTCCTCATGTATTTTATTATCCAACAAAATATAATATTAACCCTTAAATCACATTGACACATAGTGACTAATTATATTCGATGGAGATTTTTCAAAAATATTGGGCTTAATTAATAACGAAACGATTGATTGAGCGAAGTGATTAATTTATATTAAGATTATAAATAGGCAAGATTGTTTTTTTGGTTTGCTTTGAATATACTCAGAAAATCCTAAACCGATTTGCAAAAATCTCTCATTGCTGGAAAGCTACACTATCCCCCGGTGACATGTGCTTATATTTATTACTATTTTTTTTAATTTAAGGCGAACAAGTCGCGGGCAATTGCTACTATCACATAAATTTTCTTTAGTATTAGGTTTTACTCAAATCAAAATTGTAACGTTTCTACTGTGATTAAAAAGTTTATCTTTAACTGCATCGCTTTTGAAATGTTACAATTAGATTTTCGAATAACTTTGAACCAGAATAGGAAGCTGTAATAACATTGAGATGCGAGCGGTCAAGCGAATTTACATTTGCCGCGCGTGTGATGTCTTTTACACTATATAGCTTGAAAAGTATGATTCATGTTATACATTTTGTTTGAATAAATTACTGAATTATTTATTTTAAGTTTTTAAAACATAATACGTACTCTTTTCATCATCATCAGCTCACTATACGTCCCCACTGAGCTCGGAGCCTACCCTAAGTTAAGGGTGATTAGGCCATAGTCAACCACGCTGGCCAAGTGCGGGTTGGTTGTTGTTGTTGGTTTTAAAAAGGCGAAATCCATTTGTGTGTCCAAATTCAAATTATAAGGGTGTGTTATAATTATATTGATTAAGAAATATTGTATTATATAGAAACTTTTCTATAAACAAAATTCTGTAAAGCGATAACCAAAAGATACTTTTTAACATAAAGCAAAATAATTTCCGTACATAATTTTCTAGGTTACAAGGTTAAAAGCTTAGCAAACAAACTCACGCACGACTTCAAATTCAAATATTTTTGTTTACAATGTATGATATACTAGCTGTCGCCCGCAACTTCGTCGGCACAGAATAAAAAAAAATCGTAATTAGTAGCATATGTGTTCTTCCAGACTATGTTCTAAATCTATGCCAAAATTTAGTGATGTCAGTTCTGGAGATATGATGAGGAGATCCATCCATCCGTCCATATAAACATTCAGATTTATAATTAATATTAATAGAAGTCATACTAGTAATCCAACAAATCTTTCTAATTAACAGAAACTTATTTAAACTGATATAAAAACGGCTAAACACTCACGTATATTCGTCCGGTGGCGGCACCGACTAGTTTCGAGCCAATCGGGGACCCTTCATCGGGGTCAGTGGTGAGTGAGCGACGGGCCGCGTTCGCGAAATAATACCAGTACCACTCATTCTCATGAAGGGCCCCCGATGGGCTCGAAACTAACTAGAATATACGTGAGTGTTTACCCGTTTTTATATCAGTTTATTATAATGTCTCACGAAACTTTTAATTATTTAAGAAACTCATTCGTTTATAAAAACAAGATAATAAATAATATATAAAATATTTTACAGTAATGTCAACAGTTCGCAACTTAATTCGAAATTAAACCTAGTGCTTATAAAAAGTTTTTACACTGTACAAAACAGAAGGTTCGCGAGAAATCCGTTTCTCGGAAACAATATGAAAGTAATTCACAAATAAAATGAATTTCATCTCTCTTTAAACTGAATAACATTTAATTTGAACGACAAACTTAAATGTATTCTCAGAAATCATTAGGAGTTTCCATCTTCATTTGAAGTTGAAAATAAGGAACTTCAGTTCCTCATTTTTGAATACCAGTTTATCTAGATATTAAATTAACTTTCAAATAGATTAAAATTTGTTCATTTATATACACACTAGATGTCACCGGCGACTCTGTCTGCGCGAAATTAAAAGAAAATAGTACCCTATTAGTTCTTCCAGAATATGTTCTAAATGTATGCCATATTTCAGCGAGATCCATCCAAACATTCGCATTTATATTATAATATTTGTAATATAAAAATCTATATAATCTATAATTTAATTAAATTTGTTCATAAAATATTTAACCAAACATATTATTCTGTTGAAAGCCGTAGAGATAGTTCGAGAGTAAAAATAGCATTTTATTTATTTGTCGTGTAGCGTGTCGCGTCGCGGCCACAATAGCATTGAATTCAATAGAGCGTCACGTATCGATCGCACCTCACCACCGCACAGCCCGCGCCGACAACTGCGCTTTTACCCCTAATTGAAAAGATTATACACAACATATAGAAACTAAAAGTAGTCGTAGGGGCCTTTAAAGTTACAGTCAATATTACCATATATTTGACATCAGATGAGTCAAGTCAAGTACTAGACTATGTCCGGCAAAAAAAAATAGTAGCCTACGACTTCTGCCAGGTTCTACATCTGTGCCAAATTTCATCGCGGTCAGTTGAGCTGTTCTGGATTTGTTTTAATAAACATACACCCATTTAAATTATCGCATTTATAAGATCAGAAAGACTGGTAAGATACAATAATCTATAAGAAACTAATTAGAGCGATTAAAGGCTGCTCAAGGTCATCTTGAAGTAGACCGCAGTTTGCTGACGTCTATAAAAATGCTCTGATGACTTAAAGCTGCTGTTGACTGCTTGAATCCGTTCGTGTACAGACGCCCTAATGATGGAGGAGTCCTGAAGTGGAGACAAGTAATGTATTTATGAAGGCCTTTTGTTCAACGCTTGATATTTATATTTTAATATTGCTAAGGAAGATAGAAGGGAACTTTTTAGAAACTAAAGGACTGAGAAATGTTTTTTAGATTTAAATTTAACGTACTGTATGTTGTACTCAATTGTATTCCCCTGTGGCTTGTTGGTAGGAAACTGTACTGTTTAAAAGTGACATTGAAAAAGTAACTTTTTAAAAATGTATTTTTATAAAACAAATGAATGTCCAATCCAATTGAGTTCGAATAAAATTGGCGATGTAAAATTTAATGTATTTCACGGAAACGCAGTTTTCATTTACTAAATGTTATTGAATATTTACTTTATGTAATTGTAAATTTGATGCGAGGCTTTTAAGCGATCAAATATTGCATGCTTTTGACGTACTCTATGGTAACCTAATATTGGAAAATGTGATGTTATTTTTTGCATTGATGTCCAAATAACAACTTACACTTATTTCAAACTTGCTATTACTTAGCGTATTTATATTAGCTTTGTTTTTAATAATAATTCATTATAAAGTAGCAATATATAAACAAATCTACGGATTGTCTGCGCTGACTCATTTTGAAGGGAGGTTCATTAACGAGCATTTAAGAGATTAAATGAAATGTAAATTTATGTTTCCCCGTTCGCAGACAGGAGCCGTGATCCATCAGACTGCAATTTAAACACAAAACGTGCTTCTTTTCTGAAGCGGCTAATTTGCTGCACTTAATTATCAAACGTGAACATATTTCTCAGTATTTATACTCTGTTGTTGTAGTGATATTCTGTTTTTGGTATTCGATGGTAGATTTTTAATCTACTACTCTTTAGATTCCGTTTCTTTATGGATAGCAGTCACGTTAACGGTAACGCTAGCTTTTCTTGCGAAATGTTGACTCGAAGTCGACCACCCTCTTTTTAAGCACCTTTGATGGAATAGCACGACAAATTTATCTGACCTGGTGAAAACTAAATTGCAATAGTTCTTTAGCACTCTCCTAGCGGTTACTGCTGGATACAAAATCTTTGTTGAATTGTAGCTGTCTTGCGTAATGAATTCTCTAGTTAAACAAGTTTTACGTACATTCTGATAGAAGCGACCCGATAATCGCACCTGCCTCACTGGGACAGAGAAGTTCTTCGGACTAAGCTTTGCTAGTGCGATGCTATCTTACTAATATTATAAATGCGAATGGTAATCTCAAGTACAGGTACATGGATCTCGCTGAAATTTGGCATAGATATAGAACATAGTCTGGAAGAACACACGCTTCTAATCATGTTGTCTTTTAATTTCGTGCAAAAGGAATCGTGGGCGACAGCTAGTTAAATATACCCACAATTGACAGAGGCAAATCAGTGGCAATGGAAATAGTCTGCGCTGTTTGTACATAGTTAATGCTGTGTTCGTTGTCGGATTCCAATTCAGACCACTAATTAATGGCGGAGCTTTAACGAGGTACACCGATTAATGAATACCAAATTTCAAAGTAATTTCCGATCACGATAATGTCATGATTTTAATAATCCCTTTAGTGTTAACTGTTTGAATCATTAGTCACTTACGGTCTATATTACACAATCTTTTTTACTAATTTGAATAAAATAAAGTAAAGTTAATCGATCACCATTTAAACAATAATGCACATTTAATAAAAATAATCAATCCATTCACGTATATAATTTTATTTTAGACAATTTTGTCTATTCCAAAAGCAATTTAGGTCAAATCTGTTGTGCCTCTTCACCAAAAAAAATTATTATTTTACCAAATTTTAATGTTTCACTTGAAAACCAAAGCTCGATCCGATCGTTCTGTAATGACAAAATTTAATACACCTGATAACGAACACATTTATTTAGATAAGGCTTAATATTTAAATCTTCAAAAGTTTTTCTAAAAACGATGCAAAAATATGCTATTCATTGAACACATTCAAAACGATAATTAACAAAAAATAGTTTATATATAATAATTTGATGCATTCTGAGCTCTTCGTTATAATAAAAAGTATGATTTAATTACGACATCACTTCGAGTAAAACGATTTACCATCGTTTATCGTCCACAAATACCAGAAAACTCAATTAAACGCCGTTTATCTAGTTATCTGCGACCGACGGGCGACGACGGAGACGCGGTTTGAATCTGCAGCTCGGCTTTATTCCACCCAGCGAATGAATGCTTCCAATTACTTCAGAATACATATTAACACTGTTCAAAGCAGACTCTGCAGATCTCTTGATGAGATTGGATTCTTTTTTATCGTTCAGGATAACAGTTTTTAAACATTTGCATTTTTAATACTTACATATTTTTTTACTGGTGTTTGTTGTAACAATATTGTTTTTATAATATCAAGTTGCAAACGAACTTCTTGAATTCGCCGAAATGGTAAATCGACCGCTAATTTTAAATATTAGCAATTGTAAATGCGTTGCCTAAACGACAGAGAAGGGGATGCACAAAAAGAGAATATTTTCCCCTTCCAATTTGTACCTAAGAAAAGGGTGTGAAACCCGAATTTTTCAGAAGAAACGCGTAATTGCGTCCACTAAACGCTTGATTTCTGTGTGGTCGTAGTATTGTACTGGTTAAGTCGGCCAATTCGTGCAACATGTTAATATTGCTAGTGTCTACCACTGTTAATTAGCTAGCACTCCGGGTCAGAAACATCACAGGTTTATTCTGTGCAGTTGTTTGCGTTTTAGAATGTAAATGGTCTACTGGGTTGCTCTTTGTGGAGAACTATGCATTTGTTTTAGTAGTAGATAAAGATATATAAAAGATATGGTATATGGTAAATAGTTCAATTCATGTTGATATAACTTACGGTTACGTTTTTATTTACGTTCCAACGTCATCAGTATCACTCATTCGCTTGTTCTGTAAAAATAACTTCAATGTTTATTGAATATTGACTCAAAAGTGATATAAGAAAACAATCGCAATTAATATCACCATCCATTGATTGATTACAAACAAATCTGTCAGACATCGAGCGCTGACAATGGTCGATTCCAAAATACCTTTGTTTATTCTCATTGTTTACCGTGTCATTGATCAGCAAGGCACTGCTGCGAACGGTTCGTTCAGTTTTTTACAACCAATGACTCTGAACGTTTCTCTTTGATTCAGTGCATTTCGCGTTTAAAAAGATCCACCTAAATAGTAAATTAGTCTTACATTAATAATCTCATAAAAATAAAATGGCATAATATTAAAAAAAAAAACAGATTTAAAGCCTAAAGATTGTTCGAGAATGGATAAAAATCTTTTATTATCTTTCATGATATTTACAACAGTGGAGTGTTCGAAAAATTTAGGCAAAGTTTGTGATTTGGTAACAGACGATTTGTTAAAACAGTGTTATATTAGAGAGACTTTAGTATCAATAAGTCACAGTCCTAACCAGCTGGCTGTTAATAAAAACACAAATACTGTATACTTCAGTTTTGATTCCGGACAAGGAGAATATATTCCTGCAGCAGTTCAGATAGAATCGAAGAAGGTGACTGTACTTAAAGGTGTTAAAGATGCCTTCGCTGTTACTAACGATCCCTTGATTGGAGAAATGTATTTCGGTGGAAGTAACGGTATTTACAAGTATAATCCTGCACAACAAACTCTAAAGCGTTTAGCTGTGAAGAATTTGGATATATGGTGGTTGTTTTTCAAGAAAATAATCTATTTTATTAGATTCCCTAGTCTCAATGCTTACTGTTACCATGACAGGTTGGTGAAGCCGGTTACACCTCTCATGAATGTCACTGTAAATCAATTTGTCTTTGATAATGATGATAACATTTTTTTCATCAATGGCACCGGTTTGTTTGGAATCAAAAATGGTCAGAGTGATATTATCCTACTGAGAGACAGTCCTCGCTTCCTCGGGATGGCAGCTAATAATAAAGGTCATGTGTATTTGTGCAGTGAAAATGAAATATTTGTTATAAGTAAGATGATTCAAAAGGTGAAGAAAATTGTTAACATCCCCGGTGTGTTGGGAATGACGTTTGATAAAGATAATAATTTAATTTATTCAGATTCTCACGAGATAGTACGACTATTGCCTATATCTAATAGTTACCTTAAACTGTAAAACAATTAAGTGCAAGTTAGTAAATAATTTTAATACTTCAATGTAAAAACCTTTTAAAATCATGTTATCATAAAATCTATATATTTATAAATTCTGTATATTAAAAACGTTAACGATATTTTATATTGCTAGAATAAAGTGCTTCTATCTTTAGTAAAGTAAAGTTTATGTGAAACTCAAGCATGAAACATTTTGAAGGGAATCTCGCTGAATTTCATATTGTCAAATCGTGCGAAATTTGTGCAGCGCCTCTATCGGGCGTAAAAGTTACTAAGAAACTTGCAAGCAAAAACTTATACTTGACGACCAATAAGACGTTAAATATGTTTCGAAAGTTTTCTTTCTTAACAGAAAATTATAAAGTCGATATAAGCCCCCAGATTTTCTCCAATTTACGTCATCTTAAGTTTGTTGATACGACTATATGTAATTCAGCCAATTTCCTTATGGAAAGAAATGATTCTAAGCTGTTTGTTTTGTGTTGTTTGTTAATTTGTACAATAACTGCATTATTGTTTTTCTAGCCATATATCAGCTGTGGTGTGTTCATATCGTAGTTTCTTCATTATCTTGTAGCAATAAGAAAATATAGTTGTGAAAACAGAAAAGTGTTGTTTTATTTAAGTTTAGCTTTCATTCAAGTTCCTCTACGTCAAAACGAATTAAAAAAAACAAATGATTGTGACACAATCGTATGAATCATGTACAAAATATTTGTTGAAAATTGTTATTGCTATTTAAAAGTTCTAGGCATTTCATAAATAATATCAAAGACACTAAACCTAATTGAAGTTTGCATATTGAAAAATCTATTTGACCATTGATGTTTTTATTAAAATAGATTTCTGAAAAGTGTTTTTATATTAACTAGAGAAAAATATTTTTAAGCTGGAATTGACAGCGACCTCTTCAAGATTGTAAACTATTTATATAAAGATTTAATTAAGAAATATTGCTATTTTCTTTTGACTAAACTCGAATAACATTGAATATTGCTTTCTTTATTGATAATTTAGCATCTCTACATATAATTACAGAAAAAAGTAAAGTTGATTTATATCATTTGCCTGATATTTAATCAAATAATATGATATATAATAAAAGAAATCTATTTGTGCAATTAGTATGCATTAAAGTTTTCTCTCAGCTAACAAATTAGCAAAGCTAGATGTCACTGGTGTCGCAGCGCGGTTTCAAATCTGACAGCTAGCTAATTGGCTCATTACAATTTCTAAATTTATTACTATTCCACGAGAATTTATTTTAATTTTCGCACATTTAATTGTAGTGCTGAAGGTTTGGACACTGGTTAAACGAACATGTGAGTATAGGTTGAGATAACAAATTACACTTTCGAATTGATAAAGGTAAAACTTGACCTTAAGTAGCCTCTCATAAGCCGATGAGTCATCATCACCTTGGCCTTATGTCGCAGCGTTTTGGCTTTATGAATCTTAAGGTTTCGATTTTTTTTACGACCGGCCTCATGCCTACCGGTAACCCTAATTGGGAGAGAAATAAACATTAAATATTTATGTTCTAAAATAAATACGTAATCATAAACTAAATAAATTAATATAAATCATTTTAAAATCCCTTTCATTATGTTTGAATAAACTGAAAAACAAATTGTTTTTGCTTTAGATATATAGACAGTGAAAACAGTTAAATACTAAAAGGATCCAGATAAAAGTACAACACAAGTGTGAATCTAAAAGTAAAGGCTCGTATTAAACAAATATTTCATACATAGGTATAATAAATATTCATCGCGAAATACGTGATTTAACCCCGTTCAGGAAGATAAGTGTTGCCGCAAAGCAAATATCGCCAAATGTTTGTTTTTAAAACAATGTTTGTTTTCATGTTTAATTAAATGGAAATTTATCCGTAGTATAATCTTATTTACATGCTCTACAAATGATTTTACGTTTATCCCATTATTATATTACTTGCTATCATTATCCCGCGGCTGCAGTTACTATTACTAATATTATGCGAATGTGTGGATGGATGTTTGTTATAAGGTATCTCAGGAATAGCTGAATGGATCTCACTGAAATTTGTCATAGATATAGAACATAGTCTGAAAGAACACATAGGCTATTAGTTAAGTTTGTTTTAATGCGTGTGGCCGGAGTCGCGGGCGACAGTTAGTATGGAAATAACTCTAGTGTATCGCAGCAGAGCCTTACCGCCTACCGAGACCAGGTCACCTCTCCTAATAACTATAATTGTACTATTTATTATGATTTAAGCAAAACAAATTTAAATTACATATTGCCAAAGTCATTATTTTTCTTTTCGTAAAAAATAATCTAACCGAAGTTCATTATTTTCCATCAACCATTTTTCAGTATTGAATGACTCAATTCCTTTTGTATCCCGATGTTATTGAATATCACTGAGAAATTCCTATTCAAATTTAAACCTTAAAATAATCGTTAAAAAGTTTAAATTTACTGTTCATTTGTTATCCGATAGTATGAAGTTCAATTAACCGTGTGAACGGCTCGCGGCCGGCTGGCTTCGTCCGGTCACAATGCAAGTAATCGTATTGTGTCCGCCGGAAGCCGCCACTGCCCGCTGCATGCACTAAGCTTCAAATTTAATCAAGCGCGAATAATTTGTTAAGTGCTACTCAAAGCTAAACAAATACATCGCAAATATAACTAACAAATTGTTATGTCATTCATTTCAAGTATAAATCCAATTCTAGTAATTTCTAATCGTAGTTATTAGCCGAAACAAAGTTCAGGTACCTTTCCGAGAACATAGGTAGCCTATGTATTCTACCAGATCTATATCAGTAATAAAATTTCATAGAAATCCATGCTGCCGGTCTGGAGATACCTTCTAACAAACATAAATCCATACATCCAACCATTCGAATTTACAATATTATTAAGCTAAATTGTCTAGCCACTTATTCTTAGAGTATTCAGAGTAGCTAAAGCATTATTTAAGCAATCCCGTTTTGTGGATATCTTACAATATGACACTAAGGGACGTCTTTAGTGCCAATTTATAAATCAGCAAAGTTATATCAATGATGACTGAAAACACACGGCATTATAATTTGCAAATAAAACGTGAAAATTAACAGCGTTGTGTGCGCACGTGAGAGATAATCCCCGACGTGCGGACGATCTCACGGACCCTCTCACCATATTGTGTACTAGAACAGGTTTAGCTGGCTAACAGTGTAATGCGCTGGAAAGTTTTGTAATACGCCACGGTCTACATTTACATGCTAGAAAACGTAATGAAAACGAAACTTTTTCTCTATTTTTACACTTATGAAGGTTAATTAGGTAGTTCGTCAACTTTCTGTCGTACGTATTATCGGCACAAAATGTACAGTCAGCTGCATTAATAAATAAATAACCTATTATACGCATACGATCTAAAAAATGCGTTTTCGTATATTAATAGTCGGAAGAATATGAACGGATGTGTGCACACATATTTTTGAAACCGAAACTGAGTACAAGTTTTTAAAGGTTTGTAAACATATATTATACATATTTCTATAGCTGACTGTACTTATCGTCCATACATCTCTATCTGTCGTGATAAGCTTGATTCAAATCATCTTTAATGATGATAAAATGACGAACTGATGATGAAATTACGATGAGAATAGAAGAGTAAATGCAGTTCGATAATAAAGCGTAATGAGAAATGATTACTGAATCGTTCGTGCCTGAGTTAGTTATTGATGAATCGTTTGTGGTGGAGAGCGGAATTCAGTTAGCGATTGTAAGCGTTCAGTTTGCGGTGCAAATTGCACGAATGACCATTGTTTAGTGGTGCTACATGCAAATAGATTAAGGCGTGTTTGGTAGTAGTATTTTAGTGTCGGGGATTTGATGAAGCAGGGGAAGCATAGGAAAGGAAAACATTCTCTTTCTGTGCGTCTCCTCCTTTGTCAATTAAGGATTGGCAACGCATCTGCAACTGTGGATATATAATGGTAGTGGTCTGCCACCTTATAAAAATATAAGTTATTGTGTGCTTTAAATCAGCCTAACATTTAATAACAATTAAAGGTCTCGTTGTTTATTATCACTAAGTTTTAAATTCACTCATCGAAAGCTCTCGAGGGTTCATACAAAAACAATTGAGGTCAAAACTTTTAGATACGGGTCACGTGATCGCAATTTATTCTGACGACCTTTGACTTTAATCTAAATATCTGAATATTGTTCGCTGTTTAATTACTTTTCTATTACACAATACAACGTATGCCTTTATTATGTTTATCGAAACACGAATTTATATCAAACTAGCTGTCGCCCGCGACATCATCCGCGCGGAGTTAAAAAAATGTAATTATTGACTTACCTGTTCGTACAGATTATTTTCTACATCTATGCCAAATTTCAGTTATATCCTTGCAGCTATTCTGGAAATACCTTCTAACAAATATCTATCCTTCCATCAGAACATGCGCATTTATAATATTAGTAAGATTGAAAGTTTTTCATCCTTAATAAGATGCTTATTTCTAACTTTATATAAAACATATAACTTTGTAACATAATACTATATCCAAAACCTAAACATTTATAAAAACAAGCTTTAGAAGTCCACCTGTAACTTTATATCTATTGAAATACGAATCAAAGCTACATCTCGAATACAGTATACAAACATGTAATATACCGTATGTCGCAAAGAACGCGCGATACAATTTCTATCACGTTTCAGATGCAAATACGCTCGCGAGATGGCGCAGGTAGCGTGGATAATATCGAACACGTGTCCTGCAAGAACCAATCTAACTTCACTCCGCTCTACGACACACCTCAATCACACCGTAACTAGCATTATTAAGGTTTTTAAAATGTTGTTATTCTCAAGAGATGTGGTAATTAACACTACGGTTAAATTAATTTTTTTCGGATTTTTTCTTGTCTTTAATTTGTAATATTGACTTGTTATTTTCAACTACAATAAAATACAATTAAAGTTTTCTTTTTTATTCATATGCTAGATGTTAATATCAAGGTGTAATGTTTTCCTGATTTAAAATGTTCAACAAATAATATTCATGTTAAACCCTCGCTACGGTGTGAATGTAGCCTTTATGTAGAAATACTACGATACGCGTTTGGAATGTTACTTTTGAACTAAATTAGTTTCAGGAACGTACCACTGTTGTTACCTTTAGTAAACTTTAATTTTATACTTGGATAATATCTTATTATCAGTTACCAACTGTGAATTTCAAATGCATATGATTGTTGCTATCTCTGTTTAACCAAAGAGAATAAAAAGGATAGCAATAATGTTACGACGGTGGATATTCACTATATGTTCTGTAAATCCGCTTGAAGAATTAAATATTTTGTGCCAATGAGTAGTGATGATAATACAAAGTACTACGCCATCGTCTCACCGGTCGTGTGGCATCGCTCTATAATGTGCCGTATATTACGAAAAAACGTATACTACAGAAGTATTTAGCCTTATGTTAAATATAACGTTACTCATCAAATATGCTGAGTTGGGGTTTGTCACTTTATATATTTCAGAAATATAGGGCAAGAGTTCGACATTCATCATTCAACAAATGTACATTGCGGGAGGGTTCGACAAGTAGCCGATAACTCACCCTTATAAAGTTCAACCCTTTTCAATTTATAACCATCACTTAAGTACGAAGAAAAAGTTTAATTTTTCCTGAGTCTTTTATTAGGTTTCCTTTTTAATTCTTGAGTAACTACGCAAAAAAAACGTTTGAAATTAAAGTTCTTTTTAATAGTGAAATATGGGTTATTTCAAATTAAGTCTTTTGAAACTTTAACATTTCGTAATAATTTAGAAGATTGCCTTTGCACAATTATTAACAGACTTATTAGAGAAGGAATAATATAGTGAAATTAACGTACAGTCAATTATGAGTATAAAAGTAATATTTGTTAGTAAAATATCGATACTTGTAAATACTTCAATCTTCATTCAAACTGGATACGTAGCAGCGTAGCAACAATTAACTGACGCCAGCAACTTCGTGAGGCGGTTGACTTTGACATGTTATTAATGAATTCGGCGAATAATATTTCATCGAGAAAACAATCGGTAAGATTTTTATCTTTTATATAAACGCATTTCTTTTGATGGAAATCATGAGAGTATATTATGCCAATAAAATTTTGATGAAAGTTAAGAGTACTCGGTTCATAGGAATCGGATTTTTCTTTTAACACTTGCTAACTAAACTTATTGAAGCTACAACAGTGAACGTCGTAGCAGTAGTATTGAGCTACGACGTAGAGTTTTGGACAGTGTCATACAAAATGTGAGATCATAATGACTCCTCACAAACGAACTTCAAGTTAATTTTATAATATTAATTAAAGTTAAAATGATCGCGGTTGGCAGTTAATTACTGTGAGATTAAAGGAGTTTAACTTTTCTCCATGCAACTTTAATAACAATTTCCTACAAGTTTTATATTCGACACTGAGATGTGATAGGATTTACGTCCTTTTTATTTTGTTATGTGAAAAATTACCAATATCAGTTTACTATTATAGACAAATTTTATATTAGTACTGGCTGTCGCCCTCGACTCTGTTCGCACTGAATTAAGAAAAAAACTTTATTAGTAGCCTATGTGATCTTGCAGACATCCATACGGTCGTTCTAGACATGTATTATAGAGACTTGCAAATCAAGGAGAGTGTATTTGAATTTAAAACATTAAAAAAAACAACATTTCGCTGTTTGAGGGTTTGTTTGTAGAGGCTACGAGTGGCATGGAGCGGCATAATCGAGTTATAATTTTATACGTTTCAAAAAAATTTTACTCAACATGTTTGTACTACTTTTTTGTTTAACATAAAGTGTACGCAAAATACTCGCTGGGTTGTGGAAAAGTAGCCGCCAATTACTCGTTATAATATCAACTTTCCGCTTCGTCACGAGTTTGAAGTTTCATTGAAAATGTTATTTAACAAATTAATATCTATAAAAATAACTGACTATTTTTTGTTTTAAATAAGTAGTAAAATTTAACTTAAGAATTAGCTTTCAAGTTTCTTTTATGAGCTTAAATCCTTTTCATTATTTTTGGAAAAGTTATAGCAGTCATGTTTTACAACTTAAATATGTAACAATTACTGAGATATTCTATCTGCTATCAGGGACAAAAATAATATCAAACAGCGCTGGAAATTTCATGGTATTTTTCGCCGTCTCGGTAGTTATGCAATATTTTAAAAATTTAGATGTAAATATTAAGCTTTATCTATAGGGAAACAAAAAATTCCAAATACTAAAAAAAACGTTAATCTTACTAATATTATAAATAAGAAGATTGATGGATGGATGGAGTATGGATGTTTTTTTGAAGGTATATCCAGAATAGCTGCACGGATCTTGCTGTATTTGATCACAGATGTAGAACATAGTTTAAAAGCACCCATATGATACTTATTAGGCTTTTTTATTCCGCGCAGACGGAGTCGCGTTCGATAGCTAGTTCTATTATAAATTAAACTAAAAGTAAATATATCGTGTCACCACATGTTTCTTGACACTACATAAGGAAGGGTTATGTGAAAGCAATTTATCACAAAATGTCGTACGTTTCTCTATTGAAGTATCAAATTTACGAAGTGCAGTCCTGAACAGTCCGCTATATTATCCCTCGTCATCATTTTTACGACTTCTGGCGCCATTCCAAATTCTCAATGCAAATCTGAATAGACTTAAAGACTTGGAAAATTTTATTATTTAATAGGATACTAAGTATGATTATTAATATTATGGTTTTGTAATTTTAGAATAAATTTTAATAGCGCAAATTATCGTAGTAGTTTTTACACTTCGTAAGAGGAAGGGCACTAATCCCCTATTTAACATTGACCGTAGCTGCATCTAGTGATGAGTGGACACAGACCTAACCAACGATAGTGTGAAAAGAACCTAAGGTTGAGTTTATAAACCAGCTTATTGTATGGATAATAAAGTTATTAAGTATGTATAAATGACATCGTAAGCTCTTGCATAATAAATATGCAATCTTACAAAGTAAATGATGTCTCAAAAGGTATTTGAGGTCGACCCTTTTACATAGTCCAAAGGTTTATTCAACCTGCTATATTATTTGTGGTTTTACCTTTTATTTATGAAATGTCTTTTCAACTTTACTTGCATTTGCATAGTTTTTTTAATATATTTAAAAGACAAGTAAAGACGTAGAGTTTTATAAGATAAACTACATAAACATATATTTTACAGTCTTGAAAATGTTATTACTGTTTCTGACTTTCATCATACTATCAAAGCATTTGGACAACAATGATATGTCAAGGTACATGTTCATTGGCTCGCGCCGGACGCACCGCACACTCAGACCGCAGCGGATTGCTTGTTGATAAACGCAGTCTTACGATGCGGGCGGCGCGGATAATGGACACAGCGCTATGTAAAATCATACAAAGTAAACTAAAATCCATTGCGGACCGTGCGTGCGGTGCGTCCGGACCAATGAATGTGTACCTTTAAACAAATAAATGATTGTTGTCTATTTTTTTTATTTTATTACTTTTTTTTACGATGTGATAGGTTAATTAAGTTTTGTAGTAAAAGGACGTGTTTGAGGAATGCAATAAGTTATTCAGCGGACGTCCTCGTGCCGCAGACGTTGGGAATTTCCAATAAGTTAGCGAGCGTCCGTCCCGCATTACGTATCTCACTCGACTCGCGTCGTGCATTGCTTACCATTCAATTACATTTTAATCCTTACTGCCTTTAAGATACTAGTTTTAATGGAAAATGTTACGTTGTTTTTTTTAGATGGATGGTTTGTTGGAAGGCATCGTCAGAATGGCTCAAGGGATCTTGATGAAATTTGCCATATATATAAAACATAGTCTGGAAGATCACATTCTCTACTAATTAAGTTTTTCTTTCTTTTCATACGTCATACGAGTTGCGGACAGCAGCTAGTAAAAATATAAATTTATATTAGCCTCAATAGGTTTAATAATATAAAGCAAGAAATGCTGTAAAATTATGAAATGTTACTCAAAGTTTAAATATTCAAAGTTTTAATTTTCGTTTGATAAAAACAAAAATATTATCAGTCAAACATAAAATTAATTTGCTAGAAATATTTTAGGCAAGTTTAAAAGAAATGCAAAAATTATTATTAAAAAAAATCTCTTTATCTGAGTAAAAGGGTCCGTTAAAAGGCAAACAAAAGATAGTTTGAAAACACCCTTTTACGTAATTACGTGCTCATCTCTGAAAGGATTCCCGCGTTCATATTTATAATGATTTTTGTTGCATTCTGAAATATTAAAGTTACTTACTTCGTTACTTTTTAATGTTCGACTTATTTTCTACAAAAATATGAAGATAAATATAATATTTTTGCTTGTTAGCTTTTACGGATAAGCTTTTTTTTTTTTATAGTCAGGAAATGCATTTACGCACGCCTACGCCGGGCGGTGCAATGGCGTAGGGAGTGCCCTCTGACGCATCGGGACGGGACCACGGGCACGCTTTCGCTCTCGTGCGCGGCTACGCTAAGCTACGAAATGTATCTTATGTTAGTCAACTCTCTTTGTATTAGAAACAATACTAAAAAATAATTAATCATATTCACAGAGTCTACCCAAAAAGGTTAATTATTTTAACTTTTATAGCTTTTAACTTTAAGTTAGTTATTTTAGTTATTTTTTTTTCTAGTTTTAGCGCGAGAAAGCTGTATTTTTTTTAGTTATGAACGCTACGATCTTTAAAAATTGTTTTATTTTGGAAATATTAAAATAAATTTGTTAAACAAATATTTTTTTTTAATATACAATCTTTTTAAAATCAATTGAAATAGAATTAGTAATCAAAATTAAAAACGTGGAAACAATAAATCGGTTTTCGTATAAATCACAGATAATGCTGTGTACATAACAGCGGACTATCTCTCGTTAAAACGAATGCGTCTTAAGTATAAACATCATCATCATCAGCTCACTATACGTCCCCACCGATGGGCTCGGAGCCTACACTAAGTGATTAGGCCTTAGTCAACCACGCTAGCCAAGTGCAGGTTGGTTTGACTTCACACATATCTTTGAATTTCTTCTCAGATGTGCAGGGTGCATCACGATGTTTTCCTTCACTGTAAGAACGTCGGATAAATGTACATATGTAAATCAAAAATCGAAAAACACATTGTTACATGACGGGATTCGAACCCAGGATGTGCAGATTACAAGTCAAGTGCTTGAACACCGAGCCACCGACGCTAAGCTAAGTATATACGTTTTTGTTTAATTAAATGTCATCATTTTATTTTAAATTGGACGCAATTTCGTGTATGATCGTAAAAGTTAGTTTTTATTACTCAATAACGTGATGTGTCGTAAGACGACGTTCACACGGCTGCTACTTAACTAATATGTTTTATATATGCTTACATTTGACTATATAATAGAGTTATATATACCAAATGAAATTGTCTTTATTATAAGTACTTTATGTAACTAAACTGATCTCTCTGTATTTTTGTTTGAAAAACAAATGTTACATATATGTTTTGTACACGAGATTTGTTAGAGAATGGTGCGTAATATAAATACTATATTGAGAAATTAATCTGTACTAAAAATGTGTATTTGAAAACGGAAATATTTTTTATGTTTGATAGGTCAAAATCCTTTTATAAATAACCTAACGTACATCAATTTAGTACGTCTTAGTAATTTGTTATATTATTAAGACACGCCTGAAAACGCTAAAAAATTTTTTTTTGCAAAAAAAATTGCATGAGCAATGTTTCTTACAAAATCGACTTATTAGAAAATTAAATATTCAATTATGTATGCATAATATATGTTATAACAGATATTTACATGCTCGTTCCGTAAAAAACGCCATTTCCACTAGCTTAAAAAAGCTTTATGAAATTGTAACTTAATTAAGCCGCAAGCGTAGAGGGGTATGGGGTAAATGTATCACTGTGCGCAACTTACGTAGCCGCACTGTATTAACTTAGTTTATGACGTACGGCCACTCGCCTTTGCCTGCGTATTACTTTAATTAAAACAATTTGTTACCTCTTTACGAGTTAAAAATACAGTTCTGTGAATAGTTTGCTAATTATAGAGCAAAGAACATAAAAAAAGTTTATTTTTATTATGATTTAGGATTAGAAAGTATTCAAAGTGTTGTTAAGTGCTGAAAAAATTATATAGCTCAGATTATTAACATAAGGATAAAGCTAATATTTCTTAATAATGCTTTCACCTTTGGGTTACTAGCGTGAATGAAATGTTATTTTTAGGGTTCCAAAGGAAAAATACGAAACCCTTTTAGGATCATTTTGTTGTCCGTCCGTCCGTCTGTCTTTCAAGCCCCTTTTTTATGTCACCACATATGTTGAATCTAATATACTCGTATTATTTACATTATGTCTAAAATTAACTAATTAAGTTAAAGTAAATACGGATGACAATAAATCCAAGAGACTAACAATATTTTAGTACAAAGTTGGTACAATGTAAATACTAACAAAGACCTTATTATCACGAATTCACAGTTCTCAGGTCAAAGGTAAATTAGAGTTCTGCGGCGGAGAGACAACAATTTGATTAGAGAAACATCTGTTTAAAATATTGTTATCTCTGTCATTCAAAGGGAGAAAGAGAGACAGCAATATGTTTATTACGAACCTGTTTCACGTAATGGAAACGCAAGGTATACTTTGTACGCTTACGCTTTTCTAATACTTTTTGTTTTGAGTAAATTATTGGAAAAAGATTCAAGAACTGATTTTCACCTTGTTAAAAGTTTAACTTTGTAACTGTACATTGAAAAACAATAATTACACTTCTTTGAATTTTGTTTTCTTGTTAAAGAAAATTGTTTCTTAAAGAAATCGTTCACTTACAAGTATTTTTGCCATTAAAAGAATTGTTTTCTTTTTCAGACAAAAATAATCTGTTTTTGTAATAAACTGATTAGGAGAAGGAATTCCGATCACGAGGTGGTGGGTTCCACCATTCAACTATTGTCGTAAACCATATCTTAGCACAAGTCTGGAACTTAGTTGGAATGGTAAAAGAAATATTAGGAAATTTACAAAAAAAATCTGCTAATATTTTACAAAAAAAAAATTGCTATTTTTTTAATCTATGTTTTATTTTTTTTAAACTTCTAATAGTATCATTGAAAATGGTGTCAAATGAGAGGTTTTTTTGCTGTATTGGATAAAATAAAGACAATTTGTTTGTATGAGGGTATAGTTAAAGTTTATAGCTCTGCGGAGACCAGGAATGGTGTCAGCGAAAATCCGAATACAAAGCACATATCCCCGGGGATTGTGTTGAGATAAATATTATAAACGTAAGCTATGACTCCGCTGGCATTTATATCAGCAACTATGTTTACGAATATGTTTTATACAGATTAAATACCTTACCTTGGCTTTCAGGCTTTTTTACAGTTAATAAAACTGCGACACCGTCTTAAGTTATGTGGACGAAAGATGGCAAGCCACCGTTTGAATTTTTTTTGTTGCTCTTTTTTCTTGTCAGGCGCCATACCAGATTCTTTTAACTATCTTATCATATTCTTTACTATTATAAGTCGATTTTCTGATCTTATAAATTGTAAACATTCATATATCTATTTAAGAATGAAATTAAATAATTTCTTTTGGTTAAGAAACTGATAACAATTAACCTGTTTATAATATAGCAGATTTACAATTAATATTTGACAACGTATTAATTAAGATGATTTAATTAATTCTGTGATAGATAACAGTTACATTAACGTAACTGGAGGGTGCTTTGATGTCGGCGGAATCAATCAATTAGATGTAACTTCCGAGGCTTTGATAATTTTGGTATCAAGCAAAATACTTGATGTTTAATATTATAGAATGATAAGAATCTTTATTGATAAACATTATCGGGATGTTATACTAGCTGTCGCCCGCGACTCCGTCCGCGCGAAATAAAATCTTAACAAATAGCCTATGTGTTCTCTCAGACTATGTTCTACATTTATACCAAATTTCAGCGACATCTGTTGAGCCGTTCTGGAGATACCTTCAAACAAGCATCCATCCATCTAAACATTCGCATTTATGATATTAGTAAGATATCGTTAATTCTTTATAATACCTCGTCATTTTTTATTTCCTATCAAAGTATTGTAGCACGTTTAAAGTTTCATAAAAATTGTTTCTTCATAAAAATGATTGCGCCGGTAGAAGCTGTTCTGAGAGCAATAAGAGCGTGCTTATTGCGGCGAGTATCGTTCAAAAGTATTTTTCGATAACCTCTTCAAAGGAGATACATTTAAAGAAAGTCCATATGGAAATTTCTATTTTAGTCCTCAAATCTTACTAATATTATAAATGCAAATGTTTAGATGGATGGAGATAGGAACGGATCTAGATTAAATTTGGTATGAATATAGAAAATAGTCTGGAAGAACACATATGCTAATAATGTTTTTTTTAATTCCCCGCGGGCCGAGTCGCGGTCGACAACTAGTATAAATTAATATTTAGTTATTAAACAAAAATACTAACCAAAGTGACGTGTCTATGTTTTAGTCTATGACAGGACTGTATCTATAGTTCCCTGGTTCCGTAGTTCCGTGCAACTCCAACCCCTTCTTGGATTTGAAGCCACAAATCCCTCAGACATAATATCTATTCAGCAACAGCAAATTGCAGTATAATATAAAGACAAGACGCGGAACTAACAAGCAATTTCCCTGTAATTGCTCGCTATAATAGAAACCAGTGGCGACGGAGAATTCTCTACGGAAACGGAAATTCTGTTGCAATTACAAATACGACTATACTAGCAAGTGATCTGTACTAAAACCATGATATTGTATTAGTCGATTTAATATAGTTATACTTTTTAATGGTCTTTAATAATGTAAAAATACTTTGACTTAAATTTCATCTGCAACAACGCAATAAAACATTGCTTAAAATTTTCGTTTTTTAAAACTTCATGGTAGATTTCGAACAGAACATTGGTGTGTACGAGAGTGATATCGAAGGTTACAAGCAAATACAAACTTAGTTCTAAAGGTCCGTTAGGCGTGTAGTACACAGTTCATAGGATAACTAAAAAGATCCATAGAATCAAAATTCGCGAAATCTATAAATAGCTGGCGCTCGCGATTCCGTCCGCGCGGAATTAAAACAAAATTGTATTAGTAGCCTAAGCATTCTTCCAGATTATGTTATGCATTTATGCCTTTCAGCGAGATCTATGAAGCCCATCTGGAGATACCTTTTAGCAAAAATCTATCTAACCATTCGCATTTTTAATGTTAGTCAGAAGTAAGATTAAATTATGATGTTAAGTTTAGAAAAGTAAAGTTTCGATTCGCAACGTCTTGTAGACGGCAGTTGTCTCCCAGGGTTTCCATTATATCAAGCAATTGCCAGTAAATTGCCTGTTAAAGCGACATCTCCCCAGCTGTAAGCCGCAACTATTTATTGCTCTTGTATTTGCTACAAATAAACAAGACGTCTCGTGATTGTGAATTAATTAGAACCGTGTACTAATAACATATATTTTGTTAAATGCAAAAAATATTTTTCGAATACGGCATTAAATTCAATTTGTAAACTAAGTAAGAATTTTTAATTAATTTATCAAAAAATTTCTAGAACAGGAGTAGTTAATTTTAGTAGCACAATTTTTTTGCCAATAGTTGGCACAATATCCGCTTTAAAGTAGACATATTATCATTAATAATGTTTCAAAAGCGTATGTATTTTAGTGAGATATATGAAGACGCAATAAAGTACAAAAGGAAAGGAATTGAACTGGAATTTTATCGGATTAAGTCGTGTGAAGAAAGCTTTTTGTGGAATGTTGGAGTTGAACAACGGCGGAGGGAGACGATAATATTATTGTGTCCCTTATCACAATGAGACAATATACACATTCTGGGAAAATGTATCTTCGTTGACTTACATATGTACTCAACGTAAATAATAAATATTTTAAGACATCTCTTATGTAACTCTTTACGTCAGATGAATGGAAACGAAATTGATGTTTTGTATAAAATCATTGTTTTTCATCGTTAACTGTAATTAAAACTAATTTTATGTTTATTAACATAAGTATAAATGTTAAATTATTAATATAAGAATTATTTTTAGACGTCCCTTAACAAGTCAGGTTGGCCGAGTGGTCTAAGGCGCCAGATTTAAGCTCTGGTTCCCAGTTGGGAGCGTGGGTTCGAACCCCACACCTGACAGATCTTTTTTTAAGTTATAAATTATAATAAAGTATCTGTTACTCGTTTTGGCTTTTTTGTTTCTTAATAGATTAAATTTTTGCTCATTATGTAAATTTCCGAAAAACACATTTTTTTATTCATACACTCTACTTGCTAGGTTTATATATTTTCTTCTATTTCGACTTTAACTACAAATGGCAATTTACTATGCTGACATGCTAAACTATTATTTTGAAATGTTTCTCGAACCGTTTTATCAGACGTGTCATTTCGAATACTACCGCAGTAGTTTTGTTTGTTTGTTTGTTGAAGAGTTTGGACGTTTTGAACGACCGAGTTTTTATAAGTCATATTAAAATAGACAAGTTGATACGATATTCAGCCTTTACGTTTCAATGTGTAAAACAATATAAAGAATAATAAATTCTTATAAAATGTATTAAATAAAAAAAAACTTTACGATTTGACATCGAACTCCTTACCCCAAGACCACAAGTCTACAAGCCAGTAAGCGTTAAGGTTGTAAAGTTAGTCAATTTGGCAAGATTCCTCCATTTTGTAGCAAGTTCGTACATTACAGCAGAAAAATTTCCGTCACGTCTCTAACTTTTCTCGTTTACTGTCTCACATCTGGATATAAGTTTCAAAATGTATTCCAACTTACAACTTTTTTGTTATAGTCTTAAAATTAACTTGCAATCGTATACTGTTATATAATATTGTAAAAGTATTCAACTTATTCCAGACTTATTGAACTAAAAGCACAAAAAGATTCATCGTCCTTGTGTTTATCTCACTTACGTAAACAAATAATTAAACTTAAACTTAAGTTTTTACGGCCCTGTGCCTGCGTGTCGCCAACCATAAATTATAAAATAAATACATAATTATAAACTTTAGATAATAGCTAAATACTTAAAATTACTATGCGATGTTCATATTAGCTTAGTTGAGGTTATAAGGTCATAAAATTATCTCATATGTAAAACAGAGAACCGTTAACCCTTGCTCTTAAGCCTTTAATCTTGAAACACTTGTGAACGACATCAGGACCGGGATTATTACAATCCTAATCTCTGTATCACAGAAGTTGCTAAGCTTTACTGCCTTATAGTGCTTATACTAAAATAATTTAAGTAGACATCGATTTCAACAAGTTGGTTACTACAAATAAAACAGTGACTTAGGGATATCTTAGGGACCTTCAAGAAGCGAGCATACCATTTCCTTAAAGGCCGGCAACGCATCTGCGGTTCCTCTGGTGTTGCAGATGTCCATGGGTGTTTGCCCCCATCTCTTATAAAAAAAAAGTGAATGTAACCTGCCGGTCCCTTTCATGTTCCATAACCATAACCTTTGACTTTATTTTGGTAACCTTATTATTATATATCCATTACATCTTGAATATCATTCATAACGTTTGGCTAAAGATGGTTAATGGATTAATTAATTTAATAATACCGTGGACATTGGTATTTCTGAATGACTAGACTTGTCATTTACTTGCGATGATAAGTATTTTGAAATAAAAATCTTAACATTAAGAAAGAAAGAAAGAAAAGTACAATAACTCTACCATTTTCTACATTTATTGCGAGTCTGAAATAAAATTTAAGTTAAACAGTGATATTTATAAATATATCTAAAGAAGAAGAAATTTTAAAATGAAAATAAAATAGCAATAATGTTTCCATTGATCGTCGAAGCGTTTGCTTTAGTATGGATCTATAATAGAATTGTGCTACAAAGACGCTCCGGGTTCAGGTAATCGAGTTCCGCGTCGTCTGATCGCTGTGAAAAGCGCTTTAACGATAATCTATTAAAAATGAAACACGATTCAACTGTTAACAAAAATACATTAACTGCCGCTCTCTGAATTTAAGATAAAATTCACTTAAAGTAGACTTTTCATACTAAATACTATACTTAGAATCAATATTTGATTACAAGATGTCACTTAGTGCAGTTTTAGTTTTGTAGATTCAATTAGAAACTACTAAAAGGAAATGCGGTAATAGATAATCGATGTTCTTTTAATCATTTCGGTTAGTCTAGACAAAGGGCATTCGCTGCGAAGCGATTCTATAACGAATTTTAAAAATATATGGTACACGCCCAACAATCACGTCACTTATCGCAAGTTATTGTTGATCGTTATGGAATCGCTACGTAGCGAAAGTACGCCTCACAGTAAATGTGTCTCGCTTTCTTGTAGAACAATGTCTATATGAAAATGCCTTACATTTTTTACATCACCCTATATGTAACAAAGACTAGAATGTACACGTTGTTAATAACATCGTAACTTGCAGATTACGACAAGTACGCCATCTGTTGACGATATTACGTACTAACGGAAAAACAAGAGCTATTCAACACATAGCACATATGAATCATCCTATACAACCTTAAATATTATTCACAAACAGTCTAGGCTACTAAATTTACACTTTAGTATTTCCTTAGTGCAATATTAACCCATTAGTGCATAACGTTCGATAAATCGGACGCCGATAAAATTGTTATTTTAGGAGTTATATATATTTTACTAACCGTTTATTTTTTTAAACAGTAGTGTAATATATATTTGAAGTGGTAATACTGTTGGTATGACATTCCGGGAAGCGATATATCGGACGGGCTATAAAATCTAAACTTTCATATTGATTAAATATTTTATACAATTTAATGGTCAAATATACTCGAAATGAAAATATATTACAGTGATCATAATGAAAAAGGCGTTAATAAACTTTATGCACTAATGGATTAAGATAGTAATCTAGAATAATACCATAGTAATATATAAGATGTTTAAATTTTTGCGGCGTTGTCCCGACACGCGAGTAATATTTATGATACCGTTTTGAATGTAAATATTTTATATAAGTCGTTTACATATATTAAATACAGCAAATAAACGCAAACTCTACATGTTGCGGATGGTTTAGTATCAAACGTATTTGACTTTCAAAGCGTTACAAAGCGCTTTTGTCCCTCGTGGCGCAGTATGTAGATTAGATTAAAAACAAACATTTAGATTTCTCGTAATAAACTAACTTGTTTAAATGTGTTCAAAACAAATATAACTGTTGGGAATTCCAGTCACGTTTTGATGTAGGACTCTTTGTTTTTATTATAAAAAAGCAAACGTATACTAAGTTTATGTAAGTTATAGACTGAAGTTATCTGTCCCGGTGGACATCAAACTAAGTTATAATAGCTCACTAGCGCCCGATGTCAATTTCAAAAACTTGTACTACGAAAAGAATAAGCACAAATAATATTGAAAAGAGTAGAGGTTAAGAAAACTGTGGAGTAGGAAAATTGTTTATAAGAATCAATCATGAGTCGAAGTTTCGTCTTCCCTGCGGTTGACATATAATTAATGATTTCGTTACGACATTCATTTATAAATGTTCCAAAATAAATTTCAGCGACACATGTTACGAGTAAGTTTGAAATTGTCTTTCGACATCTTGAAACGCTTGTCTGTGTAAAAAAACTCAGAAAAGATAAATGATAAAAGTAATGAATAAGAAGAAATATTAGAAATATTCGTGTGGTTGTTATTTTAAAAGTCTTACAGTTTTATTTTTATGTGTGTAGTTATACTATTATTTTAATTACATATTTGTTTGTTTAAGGTTAATGTAGTTCGTAAATAGTAAAGTCAAATTATGTTTCATTTGTATAAGTGGAATGTCAAAAATGCAGTATTTTTCAATGTGTCTACAAAAAGAAAAGGAGTTCAAGAGATTGTCCCCGAATTTATCGCCGTCTTGGGAAAACACAGATATTTGTAAAAGTTGACGCAAAAAAATAAAAGTTGTGACGCGAAATGAAATGACTTCGCAATCTTACTTCTTACTATCTGTCTATAATATTATAAATGTGAATGTTTAGATAGATGGATGGATGGATGTTTGTTTGAAGATATCTCCAGAACAGCAGAACGGATCTGGATGAAATTTGGCATATATGTAGAGTATAGCCTGGAAGAATACAGGCTACTAAATATGTTTTTGTTTTTCAACTGCTCGGCCGGAGTCGTGGGTGACCGCTATCTTTATTAAACGTTATAAGTAATTAAACATAAATGCGTCTAAAACGTAATGAAATTAGAAAATATTAAACAGTAAACTATTATAAGATTAACAATTATGAATTAATGTTTGATTATAATCCAACATTTAAGTAATTAAATTTTCAAAATTTAATAACAATTAAACAAATGAATCATGCATTAAATTGTGTAACAAAATACAATAATTTATACTTGGGTGGTGCGCGGACCACGGAACAAATGGAATATTCAATAATATCGACAATTGATTGAAACAGCTGTTTTGTCCTCTATTATTCACTATTCAAATGTTTCTTGATATTTATACCTCTAAAAGCTTCTAAAACTTCTATGAATACAAACAAAAATGCATTTCAGCGCCTCAAGATTTATGCTGAAAACTTGAATCATGAACTTTAATATTACTCTTTCAGTTTCAGAAAAAAACATCTGGTAAATTATTAAAGAGATTCGGGCTGAAGTTGCAGGCGTTTAGATTCCGCTTTCTTAGTAAAATATTCTTCGTTTATTTACTGGAACTATGGAATAACGTATAAGGATACAGGTACTAAAACACATGATGTATTTGTAAGCTGCACGTTAAAATCTATTCATGCGTTCTCTTTGCGAATCTAAAAAAAATATTGTTTGTATAGGTCTTTATATTATACCTATTAACAATATAGTGTTATATCTTGTAAAGAATTAAAATGACAATTAAGTTCTTGAATTAAAGTACCAAGAAAAGCTCTGTGTTATGGTATTTGGTATGACTATAGAATAAATTTAATCCCTAACCATGGTATTTTGCTGATTTTAGGTTGCAATTCTCCGGATATGACGTCAGAGTTTGTTACGTATAACACGAGTCAGGTTGGCCGAGTGGTCTAAGGCGCCAGATTTAAGCTCTGGTTCCCGTATGGGAGCGTGGGTTCGAACCCCACACCTGACAGAATTTATTTTTGCATTTAAAATATAATTTTTTATTATCCTTTTTTATAAATTGGGTATAAATAAATCAAATATAATTAGTAATGTTAAACAACTTATTATTCTGGTTTAAAAGTACGAATAAACCTAGAGCGTATTATATGATAGAAATAAGATAATTGTTTTAACATATTTTTTGAATGTTTTTTAAAAGGTTAAAAGATTAGTTTTAGTTAGGCTGGAGGCGTTTGTTACAAAAATCGATTTTTGGATGAAACTTGTTTTTTGGTTTTAACTAAACTCTAGTTTAAAATAAATGTACCATTATGTAATAGGCAAATATAAATTTTAATAAATTTTTTACTAAGTTTTATAAAATCGTTGTCGTAGCTCTGTACATAAATTTATATATTATATTTTAATAATAATTCAAAAACAAGCTCCATTTGTATCGTTAGCGGCTGAGTTTCTTCTCGAAGTGGTGAATTATAAAATAAGTTAGCTGAAAATTTCTCAAACTTAACAACATTTTCATAAAGTTTCAGCGCATTGCGTTATACTTTTTTTGGTTAAAGAAATAAACAAATGAAAGTAATAAAAAAATCACACCTAATAAATTTTTTTCATTTCAAAACTGTATTTGACGAAGGTAATTGAAGGGGAAATATCCTCGTTCTGTTCGTCCCCTCCTCCCTCGAGTAAAGGTGGGCAACGCACCTGTAATTGCGGATATATGCCGCGGACGCCTCACTATTTAGGCGAATTGAATTGCTCGCTGGCTCGTTTGCCATGCCTATTTATATATGTAACCTAAATGTTGCAGGTAATTTAATGTTAAAAGGTTCCGTCGTGTATGTATTTATTATTCAAAACAAGTCAAACATACTAAAATTCAATTGTAGTTAAGTAAATCTCTCTCTTTTGTGTAATGGCTTCAGTTCTATAAAGCATATTCCCAACATATAAAATGTACCGGACTGTGAGGGTCCGCAAGCCTTTGTTACGTAACTTTAAACTTTGAAAGGGACTAAAATTAACTCACTTCACTTACCTGTAATTAAGTCTCGTGTGGAGAGCTTGCAGCTTTCAGCTTTCGCAACTTGAGCTTTTGCAACTTTTAACTTAAACACATGTGTAAAAAATCACGAACTGTTTTTAATTAGTAAATACTTTTTTACTTAACTTAACTTCATTCTACAATTATAATAAAGAGCTTATTCACCTTATGACATCCTTTCATAGACGTTTCATAGCTGTGCGTAGACATGTCGTAGCAATCCGTAGCAATAGCGTAACCACGACGTAGCTAACGTTTTATTAATTATTTCCATATCTACAATTAATATATTAGAAATGTACGTTCTGTATAATATATAGTAGATTACAATTTGAATTATTTGTAACAAGAAATTCTCTCAAGTGTTACACTCCAATAGTGTGGTTTGTGGATGGAAACAAGGATTCAATTGAAGCAAAAGATCTGTTGTAGCGTGTTGTGCGCTGTCTGTCCGTCTGTAAATAGTCCGGTTCAACTCACCTCATTGCAGTTACTGGCACGTTAAACTACATATGTATAGATCAACAGGAACAGTTGTGTAGTTATGTAGTCTATATCTACATATTAAACGTATGAAAATAGATTTTTTCAACCCATGGCGTGCGGAAATATATCTTAATCAAACTAGTCGATTTGATTTTGAATAACGATGTGCCAGTGTTTTGTTTCTACTCAAGTTAGACGCGAATAGCAATTACAATTGAAATTAACCACGATATGTCTTTAACATGAGTTCCCACTCGTAAAAAAATATGTCTTTCTCCCTCTATCTTACTTTTGAAAAGAGAGATGAATATTTTGTACAGGTATTTGGACCAATGAAAACCACGATTACCATTCTTCATACAAAGTAATAAGGGCCAAGTAAGCTTAGAATACTTCATATATAGTATTGTAGCAGCCCATTAGGATTATATCGCAATAATATGTTAGCACAATGTTGAGATGCCATCTCGACGTAATAAATTTGGCGCGGCCATTTATCCTCATAAATGTTCTTTTAAGACATTTATCTCTGTCAGTTCGCGCAAGCCAAATGGTGTGAGTTCGAAGTTGTAACACTTTTTATTTATTATGTTATTTTAGGTAACTTTTTGTAACACGATTTAATACATAGTTGGTAAAGAAAGCGAAAATAAGAATTTTTGATATACATATGAACTGTTTTATTTACCAGATGTACATATAACCTCGCTGTAAGCAAAAGTAGTATTTAAATTTATGTGTCGTACTAAGGGTTGCTAAATTATGACTAAGGACCTTTTTACTGTAGATGTATGATAAGATAGTAAAAATAGACTATAATACTGTTTAGCAAAGTATAATTAGGTGTGCTTCAAAACCAAGACGTATTAAACTACCTAATTAACCCTTTGTTTTTATATTTCTTTAGCTGCTAATAAATCTAATAATCACTGTTAAGTAATAAAGCAGGTTAAGTGCATTGGATGTTAATCCTCGATGTCCGAATTAGGTATGTAGTATCGGGAGTGTTGAGGGCTTTAATCCGATTATAGGGCTTAGGACGTAACAATGTCCATTAGATGAACGTTTGGTTCCGTTGCCAATTACGAGCGTCTCACCTCACACATGACGATTAGTGAACGAACTCTGAAAGCGTATTTTCATATAAAAACTAAAGAATAAACAAAAATATACAGGATGTCCGGGTAAATTCGGCAAAGTCGTCTTATTTTCGCCAAATAATTTAATAATTTTATATCACCTGCTACGGGCTCTACGTAGTTTTCGACCTTTTTTAAACTAAATCTCGTGTATAAAAACAAAAAGATATCACCCCCTATAAAAGAAACCCTAAATACAAAATGTAAAGTATCTTAATTAAGAAAGTAATTTATTTTTTAATTCGAATAAAGTGTTCTGCCAAAGGACAAACGTAATTCAAACTATTGTCTTTGTGCTGTCGTTCTATCAACTCTGTTCTTTTGTAATTCTTCTTAAACGGTCTCATTAAAATAGCAGTTGATTATTTTCAGTTTACTCACTTTCTC
>NW_013533657.1:509147-519837 GCF_000836235.2 Papilio xuthus
CTTAATAAATAAATAAATATGTTTGGTTTCCTATATTATTTATGTTATGTTTCATATCAATGACTTGTAAAACGTAAAACATTTTACTTTCCAAAAAAAAGGCTTAATATTACAAGATTATTTCCCCACAGAACATTTTTGTTGTCAACTTATTTTAAGTGGGACAATGTACATAATTATTCTATGTAAATTTCTTCACAATCCGCATTCAAAAGTATGTCAAGCCGACGAGTACTCTATCTACTTTATTTTTAGACCATTAATGAGAAGTGTTTTCTAACGTATTCATAATTTTTTTAACCTAAAGTGTTGACGAAACATCTCATGTAGTTACGGATGTTTAATTACTGCTAGTTGCTAGTGATCTAACGAACTCCAATTAAGTCGTGTATTTTTAACATTCAGTGGTAAAAAATAAGAAGTATATTTACTCCCAATGAGTGAATTAAGAAGGAAGAAAGGTCAGAGAATAATTTAAAAAACACTCTTAAAATATTTAACAAAATGACTTAATATAACAATTTTAAATTGTCATTTAAATATTCTTTTCCTTCATTAAATCTTTAATTATATTATATTAATCAGCATTGAAAGTAGATATATGTATCGTTTAAGTTGCGTCGGTGGCTCAGGAGTCAAACACTTGACTTGCAATCTGTAGGTCCTGGATTCGAATCCCGCCATGTACCAATGTGTTTTTCGATTTTAGATTTACGTATGAACATTTATTCGTTGTTTCTAAGTTGAAGGAAAACTTCGAGATGCAACCTCAAAAGAAGAATTGAAGAAATTCAAAGATATGTATGAAGTCAACCAACCCGTACTTGGCCAGCGTGGTTGACTATGGCCTAATCACCCTTAACTTAGGGTAAGATCCGAGCCCCTCGGCGGGGACGTATAGTGAGCTGATGATGATGAAGTATGAATAAATGTGACTAAAGTAATAACATTTTAATGAACATAAAATAATATAGAGTTTCGTTCATTAGAATCGTTTCAGAGTAAGTCCGGTGACGTCAGAGTGACAAGGGTTCGTTTAATTATGTTAGCATTTTCATAAAGCCTTCATATGGACCAAAAATATGGACTCTACGCGTGTAGCATTTCATTAAACAGCTGGAGAATCTCTTAGATTTTTATAACTAAGTTTAAAGTTGAATGGAAATGAAAACAATTAGTGAATAAACGTAACAAAGGCAAAGTGATTTCTCTCACCTATTACCATAAGAGGCAAGAAGAGAGATAGAAGGAATACTTAATGGTATCATCTTTTTATTTACTCTACATTTATCTATCTACTCGTATAAGCTGTTAGATTAACAGTTTTACTATCCCTTTATTCTAATAAAAGTCCAAAAATAATGCAAAGTTTATAAAAATATGTCAGAAGCCACATAAAAATATAAGTGAATATTCAAATTGCGTAAAACGACACAAAAAGGGCTCACAAAGGGCATTATTTACGGCTGAGAGCGCAGGGGCTGAGGGCCCGCCCTTACAAATTGAAACGCCGCACGCGCCCGTTAGGCTAATTTAAGGATATGAGACGAAATTTGACAAAAATATGAACAATAAGAGAGAATGGACCGAGCTGCTACTTTTCCCCTACATTGATATTAGGTACTGTTAAGTAATATTCAGATTTATGTAGTTATTAATATTTTGTCTAGTTTTTAGTACTTGCTAGCTTTTAATAAACGTATTTTAGTAACTGTTCTCGAGGAAACTTACTTCTTACTAATATTAATGAAGTTTAGATAGATGGATGGATGTTTGTTTGAAGGTATCTCCAAAATAGCTGAACGGGTCTCGATGATATTTAATAGAATATATAATAGAATATATTCTAGAAGAATACATAGGCTACTTATTAAGTTTTGTTTTAATTCTGTGCAAACGGAGTCGCCTGCGACAGCTATAAAGTATATAAAGTTACAGAAATATTAAAAGATTAGTGAAAATTCTTTAAGTGTAAGGGAAATGGATCTTTATTGTATTTCGATAAATAAAAATGTGTGCCACTTTCCTATAAGTGAATCTTGTAACGCTAAAGTGGTATCGACAGATGAATAATATTACTCAAAAATTGAATAACGTTGGACTCCATTCAATATCCATGAATATAAAATATGGAAAGGGCTCTTATAAGTACTTTGAAATGTTCTGCCGAACTGATAAATAATTACTCAATTTTCGTAAATTTTTATTAACTTTTTTTCTCTCCTCTTATTTTTTTGCAAGAAGTATAATAGTACAGTATGTTTTGAGCATATATTACGGCAATGTAAGTTCACAGTTATTTTTCTAAAAACAATATCTTGGCGAATTATAGGTATAGGTGTCCATATATGGGTTAAGTACCAATTTATTTCATTTCAGCGAAACTTCAGAAGTAAATTGCGTGTCTGCAAATTAGGTAAACCTTTGAACCAACTTGGCAAACATTTGAACAATATAGTTAAGTCAAGGAGTAACTTAAGCATACATCTGAACGGAGAACAGCTCACAAGAGTTAAATAAGTTGAAGTTAGAAAGTCTATATCCGAGGAAATTGAACGAGACGGCGATCTGGAACTTGAGTAACAAGTAAACTCGGCTATTTGATGATGTAGGTTTCATATGGAACTTTCTAAAGCCTTGAATACGAAGAACTCTTATTGAAAATTAAGTATGACAAGCCTAAATTAAGGGTCGTTTGAGTGGCCAATTAATGTCTCTGAGTAAGGGAATTAGAGACAGTATACATGAACGTTTATTGCAATTGTTATACAGGATGTAGAAAAAAAAAACACATTTTTATTTTTGCATGTTTAATGAACAATATTTCAAATAATTTTGTTTTTTTTCGTATTGTTCAAAATTGTATAATATATTGTATATTTTAAATAGAATGCTATATAATAAGATACAAGCCCTGTTCATTCACTGTAAGCCTTATGATATATCTTTCAAGACACACTCCAAATGAGACACTGTTACATACGAGTACTTAAGAAAAAAATCTTCTTCTTCATCATCAGCTCACTGTACGTCCCCACCGAGGGGCTCGGAGCCTACCCTAAGTTAGGGTGACTAGGCCATAGTCAACCACGCTGGCCCAATGCGGGTTGGTTGACTTCACACATATCTTTGAATTTCTTCTCGGATATGTGCAGGTTAGATCACAATGTTTTCTTTCACCGTAAGATCGTCGGATAAATGTACATATGTAAATCGGGAATCGAAAAACACATTGGTACATGGCGGGATTCGAACCCAGGACCTGCAGATTGCAAGTCAAGTGGTTGCCCCTGAGCCACTGACGCTCTCACAAGAAAAAAAATATGAGAAGAAAATATTTAAACAATGGCTGAATTATTCTGTAAATACATAGTAACTTACTACTTAATACTTCTGTAAATAAGTAAATACTTAGTTGATAAAAACATACAACAATAACATATCGTTAACTAAAATATGCATTAAAACTTAGTTTAAATCAATTAGATTACAGTGTCTCGGATGGAGTAACTTCTTGTTCATTAACTTACAATAAAATATACAAAAATCAATTAAAATATGGTTTAATTTAAATATAGAATTAAATAAAATTAATCATAACGATTCAATATTGTTTGTTGATTTTTTAGTGAATGTTTTTTTTTTCTACGTGGTCCGCAAAAACAGCTTTGAACAGACTTGTGTGATATTTTTATAGAAAATTACGAAAGTAACAATAATCAAGCAATGCATTTATAATATAAGTATTGCCTAATTGGTACGTTTTTGTTTCGTTATACAATTTAAGCAGTTTTATAGCTAAAATTAAATATATTTAAAATTTACGTAAACAAAACTATATGTGCTATCTAAATTGTATTAAAATCATTGCATTTTATGCGTAAAAAAAAGCAATAAATTATTTTTTCCAATTATTGGGCTAATAAAAATGTTCTCACTAATAAATATTTTATTCAAAACACATCAAGGGTCCCGCTTAATTTAGACATTTATTTCAAAGTGATACAATCGCTAATAAAAATAACATAACTCTAATTAATTTTATTTTAACTTAGTATTAAACTATTAAAAAATCAATGTTTCCAAGTTGCGTTATGCAAAATATTTTATAGCTTCATTTTATTACAATCCAACATTATGCATTCGATACGTAACTACGTAAATCTATAACTTAATTATGAAAAATTATATTTACTTGGACATTTTAAGTCGGTTTAACTACTCACGAGCTTTTGATATATTAAACACAATTAATTTTGTTAACTCTATCTACTCTTATTTATCTAAATTATATTATTTATACATAGTGTTACAATATACGACATCAAGAATGAGAGAAAGTGCTGATGATATGTTTCTAGTGATGTTATTTTGTTAAAATATAAAACTTTTAACACTATGCTATATGTATATTTACATGTAATAAACCGTCGGTTTCTAAAACTAAAATCCCCGTTTAAAACATATTGTTATCTCTATTTTGTTAAAGATAAAAGACAGGGATGACGATATATTTTATACAGAGATTTAGGTATCAGAAACCCACGGTTACATTGGTTAAATTTAATATCAGGAATGAGGAATAGAGTAAAGATATTTTTCATCTAAGAATTATTAAAGTAACACGTTAAGGTAGCGTCCAACTACATATGTAGATCATTATCTCGATGTTAATATTCGAGACGAACAATTTCGTTGATAGCCGATTTTTTCCACGAATATTTGCTTGACTGAGTCAGTCGGTACCTTAAGATGATGAATATTTAGTGATGAATAGTTACTAAAGGTTACTAAACTTTACTAGTGAAGATTTAAGAGTATGATAATTTTACATAATATAGTCCACAACAAGTTTAAATACTAGTGTAGACGGTATCACTTACGCTTTGAGAGTTACCTTTTTGTTATTAATTATTTTTAATGATAATATGAAGATATGTGTAGCAAATTCTACTGTGCGATATACACTTTCCTAATTAAGTCATTCCTGTAAATGTCAAACGAATCAATCATATTTCGGAGAGAAAATTAACAGTTTTATTTATTTTTCTTATTCACAGATACGTGTGTATTTTAAAAGCCTAACATATCTGCAGTGCAGTTTAATCCATTAGATGTTTTTACAAACGCAAACAAAATGGAAGGATAGAGAGTTTCTTTCTTTGAAGACATTGAATTTAAAGATATATTTAATGTAATATAAACAAAGCAAAAGAAACCAATTTTACTTTTCCGTGGCCATATTATGTTTTATTTTAAACATTTGAAGCACGATTTACTATTCAAAGATGTGTCTAATTTTATATGATGTCATAATTCGGGAATTTTCGGAGATGCGGCACCTTAACCAATATTATTTGTTATTTATTCAGATTTGTTTGACGTTTGTGGTTAAACTAGCAACAAAATAAGAAATGCATCGTTGAAAAATTATAATCAATATTAATATAGGAAATATGAATCTTAATTTACGTTGATATCAAATATTTTTATTAACTTAACTATTAAAAATATTAATAAACATTTGAAAAATGTTGCGGTGCTTTTCAATCGATACAAATAATTCTTAGCATTAAATATCGATATTTATTAAAATATTTGGTCTCTTTTGGAAAAAAAGCGATCGCATACATTGTTATAAACTTCTATACGTTATGTTGATGCGGATGATTTTCTTTTTTCAACTTTATTGTCCCTCAGTTTCGTTTCGTCCAGTGATTCGATTTTATGATCTCTCAAAAGAGGTGTTCTAGCATCTATTTTATCAACAGCATTTTCTCTGAAGAGTTCCTTTTTATAATTCTTTGCTTTTACAGTACTGTTGCTTTCAGTTGATTCTTGTCTGCTCGTTTTGCTATCTGTGTTTTCTTGGTCATCAGTTTTTTCATTATGAAAGGCCATATTATCGAAGCATTGTGTTGGTACGATGTTAACTGATTTCATCATCGGTATAGCGATAGCCAGGGCAGGACTGAGGTCGCGGGGACTTGGTGTGAGACGCGCCGCAACCGACAGATCCATTGTTGGCATTAGGCTTGCGACTGTTGATGTAATAGATGATGAGAAAAATATATATGATATTGTAAACGCATCAATTAAAATCATAAATTTTACACTTAATGGAGCAGTTGAAAGTAACATTCTTAATGATGGAAATCTGAAAATATACAGGCTGTCCCAAAAGGTTACGTACATAGGAAGGGGGATGATAGGGGTGGTCACAAGTGTCACCAGAAAAATAAAATAAAAATTCCCCTCTGGGTAATAAAAAAAAATAAATGGCATTTTTTAAAAACTTAAAAACCTTCTGGGTCAATTTTAATTTTCTTTAAAATCTTTGTTAGTTGTATTGTTTTTTTTTTATTTCATATTGATAAAGGGTTATTGACGATAACATAATAGCTTTTTTTTTAATGTAGCAATATTTGTAGGTCATTGGTTACAAAATTGCCCCAGAAGGTGTAAAATTGTTAAGTTTTTAAAAAATGTCCTTTATTTTTTTTAATACCCAGAGGGGAAATTTTATTTTATTTTTCTGGTGACCCTTGTGACCACCCCTTTTTTTCAGAGTGCAATGCTTTATGCATACTCCGCGCCCCGGGGGGGATGCGGTAGTTATGTGGGATTCTCCTCCTATGTACGTAACCTTTTGGGACACCCTGTATATTGCTTTACGTATTATAACTAATAAATGTATCTTCATGCTATTATTATTAAATAGTAAATTGACAAATACTATAAGAAGCTATTTAGTAAATAATTTTAATGTTATGAAAAGACATCAAAAGCTAATACGAAGATAGAAGAAAGATTTTAAATGTTAGAAAAAATAACAAAACAACATCATTGAGACTTAAGAGAAAACGTGTAAAAGTAACCCTTACCAAAGTTATCAGGCATAGCGTATTATATGTAAAGCAGAATATTAAAATGTATATGTTGACAGGACAAGAATAGAAATAGCGTACAAAGAGAACGTCTAAAAAACCATATAACAAATATAAACAACGACAAACATTGAGAAGCAATTATTTGTATTAGTCAATATTATCTTATCAAATGTAATGTGAAATCTTTCGTTGTACGTAATAAATATGTTTACATCAATATGTTTTGTGATTCTTAATAAATTAAATTTATTTATCTTTACTCTGATCTCTGAATATTTAACATGGGTATCTTTTTTTTTACGTTTTACAAGCTAGCGCTTGACCACCATCCCTCCTGGTGAAGTCGAATTTGGTCGAAGATGGTAAGCGCTAGCTTAGTAAGTGCCTATTCACTCTACTTTTGAAGGTCCCAATATCATATTTGGACGGAAAAACAGAGGCTGGCAACTTGTTCCAATCCTTTGCGGTACGCACAAGGAACGATGCTTCGAATCGCTTCGTTCGAACGCACGGTACCTCTACCACAAAAGGATGGATTCCCGCCGTATGCCTGAACGTCCGGTGGTAAAATGGTGATGGGGGAATTATCTCGTGCAATTCCAATATATATTTGTATTGTCTTATTGGGAACAATGTTTTAATTTTGTTTGATAAACTGTTTTGCTAAGATATTGGTTGAGATTTAGAAGACTAATTTGCCTGGTCTCATATTGAATGATAGAAGTACGACGATAGTTTTCACATTTTTCAATATTGAATGTTAAGGCACATTTATTATTAGTGTTAACTGAATATATCAGACGTGTACCGCCGTGTTGAGTTGTATCTGAGTTGCTGCTGGACTCGAATTAATGTAAACTGAAGCTTGATGATTGTTTCCTGAAAAAGTCTTATTGTTTCTGTATAGGTTCCTTAACAAATATTTTCAGGTCAAAAACCAAATCTGAATCATTAACAGAATTACTGACTTGTTGAAGTAATTTGTTTGATGTTAAGTTGCTTTTGACCTGTACAGAATGTTTAAAGAGTACAAATAAACAATTAAATTTGTTAAATCTACGTTATATTTAGTTTAACTAAAGATCTACGACAACATTAAATTGATACAAGCAGCAAAGCATCTAAAAGTTGCAGGAATGTTCTCGAATAATATTGACAAAACTATGCCGAACCTTCCCTTCGCCACCGATGAAGCGATTGGACCTAGATGTTGGCTTCTCGTGCTGCTTGAAGATACCGTTTAGTGCAAGGATGGTGATGAAAATGATGTCGGGTTAATTATGAGTAAAGTTTAAGCATTCCCTTAAACTAATTCCTTATGTGCAGGCGATATACTAAGCCCGGTCTGGAAGCGTTCTGCGCCAGTATAGTGTCGCTTTTTAAAGCATGTTTATGTTTTTTCTTTTGCAGTTGTTTGGTGTTGTTTGGATCATAGCCTCAAGCTCGCTACGATCACCATCTGTGAAGGATTAGATTGCGTAAGCTATGGTTAGTTTTGATGTGTCCCTAGAATTATACAGTATTATTAGTAGTTATATTTGTTACATTGAATTCTTAATATTGACTGAAATAAGAAATGTTTTATCGCCTTTATGATTGACCCAGTACAAGTTTTGTGAGGATTAGTATGGAGACTGCTTCAGAGCAAATCAGTGTTAGTCTTTAGATAAATTTTGGTGAAAGCTTTGCCAATTGCTTCAATACTAATTTGCTGCTAAGTCATTTTCTAACAGCTGCCTGTGATCAACTGTATACAGTGCCGGATGTAATCACTACCGGTGAGAATTAACTTTGAAGACCAAATACATTCTAGCTTATACTATTTTTGGTAATAAAACAAAAATGTGAATTGGACTTCAAATACACGTTGGGGGAAAGATCTTCGAATTTGATAACATTATTTAAATCTTTTAATAGAGAGTTAAAAAAGAATTGGTATTTACATTTAAAAATATTTTGTTTTCATCTCTCAAAACTCTCATCTTAAGTGCTTGATAATTATAAGATACAGTGCTCTTTGAATTCCTTGTTATTTATACTTATAGTTGGCAAAATATTTGAGACCTTACCCATGTTAGGTCCAATCATATCTTTGGGGTGATTAGTTTTTATGGCATTCATTCTTCTATTGACGGCCTGAGGACCCATGCCAGGGGCCATCGGGCCAGCGGGAGCACCGGGTACACCTGGGGCTCCTGTTACAAAGAAAATTAAATAAAAATAATAAAGAGGAAATAATTAAAAGGAACAAGATAGACTTTATTTGAACTAGACCAAAAAGAAAAGAATGCGAATCGAAAGACCCACCAATCTTCAAATTCCATAGATGATTTAGCCTATAGGAAGCACTTTTGGGTGGGTCTAGATATTACTTACTAAGAGGCGGCCTGGCCGGTTCAACGTTGATCACTCTACGCCTCTTCTTAGGCAGTTTGGCCCGCGCTTGTGTATGTGAGTAATACATGGCAAAGTTGGATACAATAACTGGCACCGGTAGAGCTATCGTCAGCACCTGTATAGTAATTATAAAGTATAGTAAGTATAAATATTGAAATAGAATTTATTTCATGTCAAAATGTCTGCGTGTAAATAAAACTAAATACGAGAAAGATGACAAAAATAAAAAGTTCAAGTAATTGTTATATTGATTTATCGTCGTGGAAAGTTTTAGGTATTATAATACTGTGAGTGAAAACGGTTGCATCACCTTGAATTCGATTAATAAAAGTACTTACACCAGCCAGAGCACAAAGAGCACCGACGAACATGCCGACATATGTTTTGGGCGCCATGTCTCCGTAGCCTACCGTCGTCATGGTTACCAGCGCCCACCACAATCCTAGTGGTATACTGTTGAAGTCATTGTGGGGATTCGTTTGTATACGTTCCGCGTAATATACTAAACTTGCAAATATAACTATACCGAGAACTAAGAAAAAGACTAGAAGAGTCAATTCCTTGGCGGACGCCCTAAATGTTTGTATTAATATTTTGAGACCGGACGAATGTCTGGTCAATTTAAAAAGTCTCATTATTCTTATGATAGAGAAGAACTCTAGAATGTCAGCATTCTCGACGTGAGAAGCGTACTTTTGGAGGATCAGGTCAATGTAGAAGCTCATGGTTGCGATGTAGTCGATGATATTGACGGAGGATTTGACAAATTCGCATTTATTAGGAGAGGATATGAATCTGACAAGGATTTCTAGTGTAAACCACGCATTACACACACACTCAATGTAGAAAAAAGCTATATGGGCGTTCGTTTGCACTTTGTCCAGCGCCCAGCTTTGTGTTTGGTTGGCCGTCGTCACTGTATAGTTCCTAATAACGGGCACTCTCATATCCGGATGTGTCTTCAAACAGAACGATAGAATCGACACGCATATAAAAAACACTGAAATCACACCGATTATCTGAAACAAAAAACTGACTTAAGTAAATTGGTACGAACTAATGTACTGAAACCTTTATTCCGACATTTAAATATCACCTTTGCTGCATTCGAGCTGTAAGGCTCATCAAACAAAGACCACATCTGCGGTTTGATCTGCTGCCACCAGGAGACGGTGCCGTTGTAGTAGTCCTCCTCAAATCCGAATTTACGCGCCACCTCCTCATCCGACGGCTTCTCAGTGTCGAGATCCAGACGGTCTAAGACGGCTAAAGTCTCCTGGGTATCTCGGTGCTACAAACAATTAAGTCATGGAAAATGAAATACATTTTTGATTATTTGCTTGTATTTGCCCCATTAGATATTGGAACCTCTATTACCTGAGTGTAAGTCATCCAGCAGCATG
>NW_013533657.1:522022-550922 GCF_000836235.2 Papilio xuthus
AGTATTCATTGAGCACCGGGTCGTAGTTGGCAAGCGCCTCGGTGAGCCGGGAGAGACGCGTCGCGGGGATCTTCTTCAGCGTCGCCTTGTACGTCTCATGGCGAATGCCGCCCACATTCAGCACTACGCGGTTTTCCGCGTCCATGTTCAGGAGATTCATCTCTGTAAGAATGATGACGATGAACAGTTTGAAGCAGTCGATAGCGGTAGTTTAAAGCAGTTGGCGTGCTGTCGAGCATTATCGTTAATAAGTGTTGCAGAGAACCATGCCTGCCATGCCATCTACTTAAAATTGACGCTGTTGATTGCTTGTTGAGTTACATTGCTAGTTTGAACCATATCCTTCACTGATTGGAAAAATATCAGAGAAGCAATATCAGAATAAAATGTAAATGAAAACAGTCCAATTTATTCATTGTCTATACGTGTAGCTTTAAATATAATTTTAGTTGTTCTTTTGTTTATAGTAAGCTGCGTACTTGTGATATCTCCTGTGGTTCATATACAGGATGCGGGCAGCTAGGTTGCCGGCGCGCGGCTATGTCCGCGGCGCAGCATGGCCGCCTCTTCCTCCTGCCAGCGGCTCAGAACTGCCGGCCACCACATCGCTCACACATCACCACAACCTGATAACAATATAAATGATATTTAACATTTATATTGAAGCAACTGAAAAAGTTATTCTTTGGTAAAATATCGAAGGAATTAAATCTACTTATACTAGTTAAAACATCAATGATTCTCGGACAAAATAGAATAGAATTTGTAACACTTTTACGCGTAGCATTTAACTGAAGATGCAGTTAAATTATAAATTAACCCTTTAGCAAATTATCTTCCTTATCATTATCTAATAACATGAATAATCTGAAATTAAACCAAGATTTAGAATACTTAAAGCACTTAAATTTGAAATATTTAAAATAGCCACCATTAAAAGAGTACATAATTTAAGGAAAAATCCAGGGCAAAGCTACATAAAGCCCCTGAAAGCGATATTAAGCTTTGTATCAAAAGGTTAAAGAATACGCCCTGAAATACGACAGCTTTCAGACATTTATAAAAGTGAGAATAATAGACGAAACTCTAGACCAGAGGATTCCAAACTTTCCAGTATAATAGCCGCTTTGGTGTTTCTACAAACTTATGCAGACCAAGAGTCAACACTTACTTCAAACAAAAAACTATATATCATGCAATAAAACACTCATAACTATTTAATGTCAATTTTTCTTTACTTTAACTTGAGATTATCCTTTAATAAATAATGTAACCTCTCTTCGACCCTTATCTTGATTTGCACCTTATTTTATATCTTGATTTCGTTGTTGCGAAATGCAACGTACAGGTTTTTAAATTAGAAGGAAAAATAACTCATGATTTTTTTTTGTAATAGTTTGCATAAATTGTCTTCCGGTAAACCTTTCCGTAAAACATTTGAAACTTTTATAAGACAAAGAGACAAGAGCTTTTGAAGATGTTAAGGGGTTCAACACTTAGTGCCTTCCCTGTTGTCTAGCTTTCTAGTGCTATAAAAGTTATTGTACTAAAAACTTGATATATCCAACCAGATTATCTAGTACCAGAATCATGGTACATTGAAACTTAAAGCTAGGTTAAATATTTTGGTAACAGTAAACTAGACTGTTCGCTTTGAGTTATGTATCAGCAACGTAGCTACACAGAACATTAGTCTGTATGCATCATCAGCTCACTACACGTCCCCACTGAGGGTCTCGGAGCCCACCCTAAGTTATGGTTGACTAGGTCTTAGCCAACTGTATTACTAAATCTGAATCACATCTCTTCATAAACAGCACGTGAGTATATGACATCTTCCCACTACAAGTTGCAACAACAAAGCAAATATAAACCTGTTGTTAAACGTATTGTATATTCAAACTAAATCTATACTAAGTGACCTTGGCAACCATTAAATAACTGTGTACGGTAATAAGTTTTAGGATAACAGGATACAGTTTTAGGATTAACCTATAAAAGCGATTATTATATTTCTCATCTAAACGTTTGAAAAGTTAACTTTTTCAACTTTCCATCAAGATTAATTCGTAGATTATAAAGTGGATTAATATCGCGCAAATAAATGCTGAAATCGCCAACACAAGTACTTAAGGCTCTATCATTTTCTAGCTATAAGGTAATGCCAGATCGATATCAGCTGGCAGTCACGCTATAAAGGCCCACCCACACAACACTCTGTTGTCAATGTTAACTCTACATTGAATTTTGTTTGTAATAAAAGCTATATAAAAGTTATTTAAAAAGTCTAACCATAACCTAACTCGAGAGTTGCATCAACCTTAAGAGAATCTTGGCCTTTGATAATAAGAGTTTCCAGTTTTGACAGTCCTGTGCCATCTTGGCCCAAAGTTTGGAACTCCTGCAATTTCCTCTCTACCTTATCCTTCTAGCAATACCTGAGAACTTTGAACATCTTCAATTCACTCAAGCTAAGTAACAGTAGATTTCTTGGTGTAATTTAATCGAAAAAGTTAATTTAGTAATTAAGATTAACAGCTTATATTTATTCATTGAATATCTACCAAAGATAACATAGTCCAACGAAGTTGTAATTACTTACAAAGTCCACGCGTCTGTGGAATAACAATAGAGGGCCGAGCGTGATTACAAATTTATGAGCGAGTTTAAATCACGATATGCACACTGCGTCAGAAGGGAATCTGTGTCAAATTTACAAGGAGAATTATTACGTGTTGTACGTGCGGAAGGCCGCAGACTCTGAATTTGCATAAGCAAATACAATGGATTTAAAGCTAGAGTTAGAACGTCGTCGGTCCCGGCCTCGGAAACGAGCTCCACAGACCGCTTTGTTGAATTTCCAGTCAACTCGGTTGAGTCACATTTTATCTCGTGATTTCCAATATTATAATTTTGTTAGACTTCGCTAAAGTCAGTCGAAATGTTGAGTTTATTATCATACTTATATTCTTATTCTTACTATAAGAGACACTGTTTTATGGTAATCTAAGATTCAGTAAATATTGCCAGCAGAAAATTCGAAACTGGATAAATGAGAGTCAAAATAACCAACGACATATTACCCGAGTTTATCGCTTAGCTTTAGATTTAAGATGCAGTTATTCATATACATATATTATACAAATATATGACAAGGATAATATCACAATATCGTGAATATTACCAGCTTTATATGAACAAATGTTGTATCCGCATAATTGGGGACACATTTGCTTTGTATTGGATTTTGATAACATAATGACAGTTCCGTTTGCAGCGTGTATTTGGAACGAGGCCAGCAATTTTGAATAGCAATTTGCTAAATCGTTAGTGTCTATGAAATCGTTTTCACATTGTCTCTAATTAGCTTCAGACAGCACCAGATTTTGGTTTCAAAGGTATAGAACATCAGTTTAACTAGAACACAGGTTTGACAGTGGTAGAGCCCGCTTTTACATCTTTGCATGAATTGGCCCGGCTCGCCCGGTGAAATACCATGACCACACAGAAGACAGGCGTGAAGTGGAAGCAAATCCGCGTTTCGTCTGATGAGTGTGCGTCCCGGAGGCCTAATTTAGTCCCCTTTCCCTTCCAACCCTTCTTGTTATAAGGAAAGGATGGGAAGTGGAAGTGGACTTTCCGGATGAGAGGATGCATGGAAATGTTTTCTTTCTGTGCATCATTTCCTCCGTCGAATTAAAGGTAGGCAACGCATATGCAATTGCGTATGTCTATGGGCAACGGTCACTTCGCTATTTCAGCGATTTCAGGTGGTCGCTCGCTCGTTTGCCACCTTATGATAAAAAGGTTTTTTTTTATCAAATTAAGGTCTTCCAAAAATCGTTGTCTTACTCTATTACCCTTTTTTCCCTCATTTAAGTTCTATAAATTTTAGTGATATTCAATCAGTTATATTATCTAAAAATCTTAGCAATAAAATATATGATAGAGTCGGGATGGATAGATGTTTGGGTGAATGTTTGTTAGAAGGTATCTCCAGAATGGCTGCATGGATCTCACTGAAATTTGGCGTCTTTAAGAACACATAGGCTACTAATTGAGTATTTTTTAATTCCGCGCGGACGAAGTAGCGTGTAGTAAAGCTAAAAATAATAATGTATACGTTTCAATACATACATACTGCCATTTGTATGTTTGTAGCATACGTGCAATACAACTACTGGGAGAACATAAATTTTCAAGACATTTACAACAATCTCAGACTGTACAAATACACCATAATTCACGTACCCTAAAACTCTACATCTCATCCTGTTGCTTAAGAATATTAGATTTGCCTCCACCATCCAAACATATATGTGAAAAGTTCTAGATTATTCTATTAGTATTTTATGCATAAATCTTCGTGTCAAATACTTGATCTTTGTTTATGTTTCTTTGCTTCTTCGGAACTTTTATAATCGCAATAGAAATCTCAAAATAGATTTAAGAAAATAGAATCTAATCCCGTTCAAAACGCATTGATGAAAGAATCTTTCGATTGTTTTATTTAGATTGTTTGATATTTCGAAGTAAAAGATATCGAATCCTAAAATACAATATAGAAGTAAACATCTGGCCACTGGATTTATTACAAAGAGCTCGGTATAGCGTTGATAGAAATGTAAACAATCAGATTATTATAAAAATAAATTCATAGAAATTGAAGATTCAAACGGTTCAATAAGAAGAGGCTTTTATCGAGGATTTTGGTTAAACCGATTACTGATAATGGTTGACTTTTTGAAATTGTAAAACAAAACTGAACAAATTGTCACTGACAAAATTAAGTATGAATTAGTGAAGTGTTCAATAAACAATAGTTTTTTTTTTTGGTACAAAACAAAATAAACAATATTAGCAGTACAATAATATTGAATTAAAAAAACTGGAAAAGAAAATAACAGCTGTTCTACCACAGATATACTAAAAAGTTTTCAAGAGTATTATTTAATGAATACTTCATATGTTAAAAAATTTAGAACACAATAGAGAAATTAAAAACATCTTATATCTAATAAGCCAGATAACTGCTTTTAGAAGTTAATTAAGAGTATACATAAGTACAATGTGCCCTGAACAAATAACATGAGACACACGTTATTTCTCTGCTGGTAGCGCACCATCTGGTCGCAGAGACTCGGCGATAAAAGTAAGTAATAATGAACATTTACGAAAACACCGATTTATTAAAGAAAGGAGTTTCTTTTATATTTGGCCTCGTTTCAAAAATGCCTTAAAAAGATAGTTTTTAATGGTATTGTTTCGCAGGTTTATGTAGGATGCTTAGATGAATATTATTTACGTGAATAAAATTAAACAGTTTTATTTTTAGCGCTATAAATCTGAAGCGCCAATAGGCTAATGGTTAAGGGTACGAATTTCTGATTAGATGGTCGAGAAATCGAATTCCACTATTCGACTATTATCGTTAACTATATCCAAGTACGAGCCTAGAGCTTAGTGGGAATGGTACATGAAATATTAGTAAATTAACAAAAATTTATCAAAAAAGTATAAATATGAATAGAGAAGTAGGATACAACTTACAAGGTATTTCCCAGGCATACTCTAGTCCTAAATTAGACAGGATGAACTGAAATTTAATAAATAAAAAAAAAATAATCAACTTACAAAATGAGTAAAGAACTTGTTTTGAACTACTGGAGAATTCATACAGAGTGTCGGACGGCGCTGAGTATGAAATATTGAGTAAACATCGCGGCATTCGTGCCTCAGTGTTGCCAGAATGTAATAAAGAAGCCGTGAATTTGTTGTTTTTATGTTGTTGCCAGTAAATTTTTGCGGTTTTCCCGACATATTGTTAGGTTAGAACATTACTGGGTATATGAAGTCGAACGTGTCTGCGTTCACTTCGGCAATAATGTTTGATTTATGATAACACAAGCGTAGCTATGGACGGCTTGTTATGTTCCAGATACAATATTACTGACACACGTTAAATTGGTTTTGAATGAAATTTCATTGCACCTCATTTCGTCGTGTGATTCATCATTGTTTAATTGAAAAACATCAAGCATTCCTTTAATTCTAAATTTAAATTTTATATCTTTTTCTGTGGGTCGATGGAAGTATGAACGAACTTTTATTTCCGCTATTATTATAAAAAAAATACTTATAAAGTTTTTTTTGTTAAAAGCCATTTTACAAATTATATTGCTTAGCAATTTCTGTTGTTGTATTTCTGTTTAGTAAACGAAATTAAGAAGGATTGCTTGTTATCATATTTTACCAAAGATTTTTTTTCAAATTATAGAATTTTTAACATAATTTATCTGTTTTTAAAATAGACGGTGAACAGTTTTTAGTTATTTAATTGCGACGTTAATGTTTCTACGCATAATGGTACCAGAGACGCGATGTTACGGCCGCCATTACGTGTTTCACACGAGGGCGGAACTAACCCAGAGCTGAAGCTTCAGTACTCATATTTAGATATCCGCTATCTTAATTATGTGGTTACGGCGTTATTACAATAGTATTCTTCTGTTCTATGTCAATTCTACCTTGGTGTGAAAATAGTATTGCGGCTGCTATTATTGCTGCGTTGATATAGAAAGCTGTAAAACGCTATGATAATTAAAGCAAAACGATAATGATATAATAAGACAGACAGGGAAAGTTACGCAAACATATTAGAACATTCTTTGTGAATTATGTATTTATGTTTACTTTTTTGTATAAATATTTGCTTTGAAGGCTACATAGTAACGGAGTTTTATCAAACTTAGAAGCTTAACTATACTTTAAGAGTAATCTAAATTCAGAGTGTCTTTTAGAAGGATTAGCTTCTTAATTTAGACAATCTGTCTGTTGAGATAGAAATGTTCTGCAGCGTAAATTTTCTTAAGTACAGCTAGACGTATTTCACAGATTAAAGTGTTTACTAAGAACCAGATATTGCGATTGTTCTTCTGATTGGTCCAATAAAAACCCAAGAACTTGTAAGCAGATTATATCTTAATATAATATCAAAACAAATGGTAGAAGCTGTCTAGAACACTAAGGGTCTAACCATAAAAAACTTACTGTTTCAATTCTAACGTATGTCAATCCTTTCTAGGCACCATGATTAATAAATAATCTTGAGAAATAAATAGGAAAGTAATAAGGAGGAAGAAGATTTGGTGGTACATAATTAGAGGTAAAACGTTATAACCACTATGGTGTCCATAACATCGATCACCGGCAGTCAAAGGGTTAAACACGTGTTTAACTGAACGGTGTTTTGTATTTATTTTGAAGTAATACAGTAAATATCCAACATCAAACAGCAAATAACTAGGTTCCTTGAATGAGAAATGTAATTTAAAAAGAAATCCTTTGCAATAAGTAAAACTACGTAAGAAGTTCGGCCTATCTGATTACGTTAAAAATGTTTTCAATTTGTTCGTTGTCGGCCTCTCTCTATTTCACGTTATTTCTCCGGCGGGAGAGAAAAAAATTGTGGTAACGTTCCCGTTTCATATCTCAGTCTCCCGAATGATTGTACTTTACAAAAATTCTGTTTTATTTTATAAAAATGATCTTTGTGGGCAGATTACTTTTCTTTTGATGCGGATTATTTGGCGTAATGCTTAAGAATGAGTATAAATAAAAGGTCAGTGATTTTTATTTATTGCTAGCTGCCGCCCACGACTCCGTCCGCCCGGAATTAAAAAAACAAACTAATTAATAGCATATGTGTTCTTCCAGACTGTGTTCTATATCTATGCCAAATTTAAGCAAGATCCGTGCAGCCGTTCTGACAACCTTCCAACAAATATCCATCCATCTAAACATTCGCATATAAGATTGAAACATTCTGCAGCAGAAAAAGGTAATGACCTTCTTTACTCGTACAGTTCCATATTATACAGTAATTTAGTTAAAAAGAATACAAGGAAAGAGCTTGCTTTGGCTTTCGTATTCCAAACTCAATCATCATCTATCTGCCTTTATTTCGTTTTATTCGCTTTTCATCTTCCACTTCAATCTGTTTCAAAATAAAGGATAGTAAAAGCTTTGCTACGGTTAAAAGCTAATTTACAAAAGTAGTTTGTGAACGGATTTAAAAGCGGATCACAGTTTATCGATTCAAAGCCACAGTGGTATAAATAAAACGGTGTGATGAGTCGCGTCTGTATAACAAGAATAGTTTTCTTTACACGACCTTGATACACTCGTCTATCCTGATTGAAACAATGCCCTGACTGAAGTTTATGACGTCATATCTTATACCAATTATAAAACAATTGACGTTTGCTATCTCACTATAGGTTTTCGGTCGAAGCACTTGTGTCATCATCATCATTAGCTCACTATACGTCCCCACCGAGGGGCTCGGAGCCTACCCTAAGTTAAGGGTGATTAGGCCATAGTCAACCACGCTGGCTAAGTGCGGGTTGGTTGACTTCACACATATCTTTGAATTTTTTCTCAGATATGTGCAGGTTGCATCACGATGTTTTCCTTCGCTGTAAGAACGTCGGATAAATATACATATATAAATCGGAAATCGAAAAACATATTGGTACATGGCGGGATTCGAACCCAGGACCTGCAGATTGCAAGTCAAGTGCTTGACCACTGAGCCACCAACGCGACGCCGAAGCACTTGCGTAAAAACATAATATTATCTCTAACATTATGTACAAAAAATACAGACAAGGAGACAGTTTGAAGCATGCTTAATCCTAAAGTTACTTTTCATTTTCAAGTCACTAAAATGTCGACTATATATTCTACAAATGTAATTTAAACTCTAAAATGTTGGACTTATAATGATCCAAAAATGATATCACACTGGTTTCATTCCCAAACAATTCATAATAAGAGTCTATATCTAACAGTGAAACGCACAATCGTATCCCGAAAACATTGTCAATGTCGTTTGGATGAGTTTTTGAAGAGTTTCATGTCAGTTGAAAACAAGAGAGTATTTGATTGAGTCCCGAGAGGGCGAGACCGCGGCGTCGCTCGACGATCGATATTCGTCAAATATGTAACGGTCGATCGAAACACAAAAGCTCTGTGCGGCTTGTTTGAACAGTTGAGGACATTTTTACCTAGTCATGTCAATGTCAGTTAATGCCTACAGAGTTATAAATAAACGTCTAAATTTAAATTAATTTAAGTTTATAACTACTTTAAAAGAAACTAGTTGTCGTCCGCAACTCGGTTCCTGCGATGGAAAAAACTTTATTAGTATACTATATGTTTTTCCAGACAATGTATATTCCAAATTTCAGCAAGAAACATCCATCTAAACATTCGCATTTATAATATTTCTAAGATTTCACCTTTAAAAGAGCAATGTTGAGATATGTTTTTCAATCATAATCCTTTGACAAATGTTGCACTACGTAATCTATTTCTAGTTACGTAATAAGGTCGTCCGTGCCTTTATCTATCAGCAAGGTGTTATCGTTGCGGGGCTTGTTGAATCAATATTCAATATCAGAGCTTCTGGTAGAGCTATAGCTACGAATGGATTAGTAACTATTTGGTGCTTGACGGTGTTTGAGTAATATTCAATATTAGAAATATTAATGAAAAATACATTCTATAATTAAAAATAAAAAACTGGATATTGAAATAAATTGGATCCAACTTTCTTGTTAAGTTTAAGTTGAATTATACAATATTTCACCAAAGTGTAACAATTATTGAATTACTTAACTCTATATTAATTATAAGGAGCGTCGGTGGCTCAGTGGTCAAGCACTTAACTTGCAATCTGCAGGTCCTGGGTTCGAATCCCGCCATGTACCAATGTGTTTTTCGATTTTCGATATACATATGTACATTTATCTGACGTTCTTACAGTGAAGGAAAACATCGTGATGCAACCTGCACATATCTGAGAAGAATTTCAAAGATATGCGTGAAGTCAACCAACCCGCATTGGGCCAGCTTAACTTAGGGTAGGCTCCGAGCCCCACGGTGGGAATGTATAGTGAGCTAATGATGATGATATTAATTATTAAGTGACTAATTAATTAATCTACCAAAATAATACTATAAACTATATACTAAAACTAAACCATACTAAAAATAAAACTAAATAACAATTTGAATAAAAATAACTTATAATACAAAGTCTTTTACTAATATACGTTTAATTATCTCAATTTGGACGTCCTTTAATAAAATTAAAATTACGTAAATTTTGTATAATTAATTTTTATTAAAATTTTTGTCACGAAAGTTAGGCTTTAGTTTTAAAACTACCCCATTAATATTAGATCGCAATTAAAATTACTATTAAATTTCCAAGGTAATTTTATAACTTTTAAAAATACGTCTTATTAAAACTTTTAATTTATAGTAGCTATTCATATCCGTTAATAATAAATGGATACAAGAATAATATACTTTTAGTTTCCAGCCATGAAGCGAGCACAATAGAACCCATTCATGTTACCCACTTAATCCCAACAGCTCTCGGAGTAAAGCCTTCCATCATAAAATTGTATCATACGACATGATTGCCTATGATAATAGTACTCTATATATTTTTCAAATCATGCTAGATCGACGTATAAAATGTAAAAGTAGAATGAAAGTAATATATACCTATCTCTCTTTAACGTCAGCTGTGACCTATCTTCTGTCTCTATCATGTAACGAAATGTGCCGACGTGACATTTATAGAGTTGACAATTATTTATTTTGTAATAACTATTAATCGTAATATAATAAATAAATATAGCACAATTTTAAAATTTTCTATCTAAACTTAAAAACATACGCGAGAAATTCAGTTATTTGTGTCGGATAAAGCTAAACTTATTTGGTCGACCAAGCTTGCCGTCGCTTGTCCACGGTTTGGTAAACAACAAAGGGTTGAATTTGAAAGGATTTGATTCGATACAATGACTTTGTCGGTCACATTCGGTTGGCGGAAACGCCACAGAAATACAACAAATAAATAATAAAAAAGATTGATTCTAAAAAGTTAACTGCTCTATCAATTCATTTTTTGAATTTAGTGCAGTTAAAAATACGGCAAAATTTTGAGAAGCTTTAAGCTTTAAGTAACTAAATTTTATGAAAACATTTCAATTCGAGCTCGATGTAATAAAAAGCTTAAATGTACAATTCCCAAGCTACGATCAAGAATTTATTTAGTATATAATAGACGTTTTATCTTCAGAATATATAAATATAAGAGGCCATTAATATAAGAGAAAGCAATACCTACCTACCTTACCTACTTACAATACATAATACTGCGTAATTTATTTATAGATTCGTCCGGATCTCGGATCTCACCCCAATTCAATTTGTCTCAAGCTACAAATCTAAATGGTTTTACGCCTCAGTAAATTTTGTCTAGAAATGTTCCACTATTTTCTCACAAAGTATTGTTTTCATCTTATATCTATTATTATAAAAGTATATCTGAAATTACACTTTGATATTTGTGCAGTGAACAAAATACAGAGAAACTGTATTATTGTTTAAAATTATTTGACTTACATGTCTCGCTACAAGCTACCCGTGTTGATAACTGGTAAGTAAAGCAGCAAGCGAAGTGTAACATTGAAAATCGATTGCTTTCATCAATGCAGTACGGAAACATAAAAAGCTTTGCCACACTCGCTTTTGTCAAGGTTGAAACATTTTCAACAAAGACAAACTTCGAGTGAAACATGTTATATTACCAAATAAATGTAAATTTGTCATTTCCACAACGACATGGTTGTCATGGAGACGAATAGTGAATAAAAAACATAACAATAACAATAGAGTTATATGTGGACTTGTGTCCATGAAGTTTGTGGAAAAGGAAAGTAATACGTTTTTATTAAAGGTTGTTTACACTGGCCATAAGAAATACTGTATTTTTGTGAAAATTATTATTGAATTTGCAATTGCAGATTTATATTAGCAGCAGTCGCTTCGTTATTTCAGCGAATTTAGATGACCGCTTTGTCGTTTACCACCTAATAATATAAAAAAACAGGCACTAACTTTCCGTCCCAAATATTATTTAGGTAGCATTAGAAGTTTCCGGTGTACTGTGGGAAAGTTTATTTTTGTAGCATTTTGTATTCTTTTACATATTTGTGTTAATTTGTAACCGTAGAAACCACAGACAAAATTTATAAACTGCGTTTCACAGTAGTGTAGCGCGTGTTTACATTTTCACTAAAAAAACATCGCGAAACCAAATATTTACATTAACTGGATAGTCTGTGGTTATTTTTGCCAAGAGAATCGAATTCGCCGTGGCTTGTATTCCATTCGTATTTATATTTACGACTAGCAGTTGCCCTCGACTTCATTATCAAAGAATTAAAAGAGTAGCCTATGATATTCCCGCATGTATCAGCTTCCTTCGCGTCATAGTCAAGTTCAGCCTTTCTGGAGCTTACCAAGAACAACCGCGGCCTTGTGGGCAGACAGACAAACAAGTAAGAATTTTTGTTACCAGCAACGCGATAAAATTATTTTTTTTAGATATAATACGTACGCACTCTCCATATTTATAGATGTTAAATTTATAGTTGAAAATGCTTATGTATTGAACAGACGGGTTATCTTATCTCTTTAAATTATAATTATCTTTAATTTAACAATAATTCTTTTGTGTATAACTAGTCTATTCAAAATTTTGGCAACGATTTCAACAACAAAAAGTTACGGAAAGAGCATAAGTACCTTTACATATCAATGTTCCGTTTCCCGAACACAAGAACCACAAAAAGCTTTCTCGTACTGATTTGTGTCGAGTCCAAAATGTCTGGCATTTGACTTTTTAGATGTACGAAAACATTTCCTTACTTCAAACTTTATTTTACAATGATTGCATAAAAAAAAACATAAGTTTATAGTCAAATTCTTTGATTGTAAAAATTGTTTCCAATCAACTGTTTATATTGGAGTTTTAGAATTGACAGTTAAAACTAAATATTTATGCAAACAGGAAATTGAATTGTGTATTAACTAAGCGAATAAAATGTTTACCGCATAAATAATTCGATAAGTAAATATCGGAAAAATTTAAAGCCCCATAGGCGTAGTTTCGAGCGGTTAGTTCAAAGAGTTTATAGAAAAAAATCATACGCGAGTTAATAATATTGAATTGTTTTTTCGTTTATAGGCATTATAGCGCGACTGAAAATTCCTTAACTATCTTTGTAAAAGTATTAGCTGTGCCCGCGAATTCGTTCGCGTGAAATGCTGTTTTTGAGCTGCGCGCGGAACTGGACAGTACTTGGATATTGCAATATTACTTTATTATACTAAAAAAACTTTTTCTAAAATAAACGTAGCCTAAGTTACTCCTTATTACATCAGCTATCTTCCAATGAAAGTTATGTCGAAATTGGTCCAGCCATTTCAGAGATTATCCGAAACAAAGACACACAAAAATTGTAAAAAAAATATATTTGCTTGTGTCTACCTATATTCATATACATGTAGTAAAAAACGATTATATCAATATTACAAACAGACACTGCAATTTTATTTATATATATTATATGTATACATAGTTCAACGTATTTATCCTCCACGTATAAGCGAAGCATTAGCGCCAGATCACGGCCTTAATGACTGTCTGCCAATTCAAAGATGCTTAGGGCGGCCTGCCAACTGTTGCTCCTCCGTACATCTCCCTCTGTACTTTTCCTTATAAGAAAAGAATTGGTAATCTGTATTAAGTCATTCGTAAAATAGAGACATTCAAATAAAGAATTTTTAATTTAAATTTATTTAAATTAAAGTTTCAAAAACATTCACGCTCAGAAATTCCACTGCGGAAATACTTTTAATAAAACATATTCTTGTCTCTGTTTATTCATAAATTATGAAAGAGATAAGAATATAACTTAAAACACACAATGAAAAACCATTGATTCCAATATTGTAATTAACAATAACTTTATCGAAGACTTATACAGTTAATATATTTCTAAATTATATTATATTAAATAATATTTTAATTTAACTTATATATACAGTTTATATGTACATACAATATATGTATATAACATAAAGCTCCAACATTGTGTAGCGGGTAAAAGGTTGATTTTGATTAAAGTGGTGTTTATCAAGCGGACCGTGAAAACAGGATACACACGAAACCTACACATATAATGAGGCGTGTGCCTGCGGTGGGCGGACGCACTTTTGTACGATGAAGGGTACCTTTGAACAGAAAACCCTTTTTATAATTTAACCTAGTTATATTGTTTAGGTACTCACATTGTGTTAATCTTACTAAATAAATGCGAATGTTTAGATGAATGGATGATTGTTAGAAGGTATTTCACGGCTCAACGGATCTCGATTAAATTTGGCATAAATGTAGAACATAGCCTGGAAGAACATATTGGCTATTTATTAGTTTTTTTAAATTCCGGGCTGAAGAAATCACGGGCGATAAATAAGGTAATAACTACAACGAAAGGAGTTCTGGAATATTATTTGGCATTTATTTTAAAGGTTAATTTAGGTTTAAATTTAGTGTTTCATCGATAACTTTCAGATATTTTTGAGTTATCGGATGATCTGGAGAATTTAACAATTCTCGACGTGGGCAAACACTATATTTAACAAGCTATTTGTTGTATTGAAATTTATGTGAATGACGCAAATTTCGAGTGAAGTCATGTTTGAACTGTTGAGTGGAATCAGAGCGTCTAATCTCAGATGTTTAGTCATTATGCAACGGAGACGTTGTACAAATACATCGCAGATATATCGTCGATTGAAACCTAAAAACAGTTTTGCAATTACAGAAATTTAATCACTATTAATAGAACATTAAGATTCTATATTGAATGATGATTTCCCGCTGTCGTAATAATAACAAACTTTTTCATTTTTAAGGCAAAATTATTATCACAATGATACACCAAGATGCAAGAAAGGAATTTTTTGCCACACTCATATAATTACCGCGTTTCCACTGATGAAAACCTTTGCAAAAACATATTGCTATCTCGTTATTTTCGGTATAAAAGAGTAGGATAACTATTTTTTTTTTGGCGTAGGTACTTTAGTTTTGACCATACATTGTATTATCTTTTATTATACATTTTTCTTAATCTAGAAAAAAATTAATTTGTCAACATGGAAACTAATTACTAGTGGTAATTAGTTTCCTTGTCTTCTTGTAAAACGACCCTAATGAGGCTGTACTCAATACTTAATTAATGCTTTTCTATGAATAAACGAGATATCTGTTAATTAAATGATAAGTTTTTATTGTATAACAAGCTGTGACTCGCGACTCCGTCTGTGTGGATATATAAAAAAACTTATATAGTGTAGCCCAGCCAATCCACTACCACCTCACCAATTTTCAGGCATATCGGTAAAGCCTTTCTTGAGTTTTAAATAGTGAAACTAACACGACTTTTTTTATATATATATAGATAAGACTGCGGTTTAGATAACGTCTAGATTTTGTTTTATTTTTTTTAAATTATCGCGTATACAGTTACTTACAAAGTTCTTAAGGCATTTATGTTGTCCATTTTTTTATTTTTATATTTGTTGAAGTAATGGCTCAGCACGTAAAAAACTTAAAATTCTTACTTGGTTGTGTTCAAGTTGTACAAAAGTATTTGTTAAAAATGAAAAACAATTTAACAATGATATAAAAAAAATTGAATATAACTGATAATCAAGATAGAGACGATTGAATTAGATCGTTCTTAAAATATATATAACCTTTGATGTCCGTATCCATTGAATAAAATTTCCATAAACTAGATACGCCTTTAATGTAGCTGAACTATGTCAGGTATATCGGGACGGCATTCAAAGTGACTACGCCTTGACGTATCTAGTCCCCAATCTTAATGTATTTTATGCCTCGGCAAGTATAGAGGGAAGTTTCGCTTATCAAGTTGCGTAGAAAATTGGAGGTTATATTACCACGCCTGCCTCGAAAATACTTCGCTATTTTCTTTCAAGCTTTTCCTTTAAGGGTAATATTTGGAGGAGCCTTTATTAGCCTGGACATAAGTAGAATTAAGTTGTTGCTCGGGCATGTTTAAGTTGAGTTAAGTGCTTATGTAAATTGTAATACATATTTATTTCATGAAAGGATTCTTACACCTAATTAGTGTATTAAAGTTGTAGCCGCTTAGAGCACACACAAACGATCACAAATCCGCGACCTGAGCCAAGTTTACGGCATAGTAAAGATACAAAAATCTCTCTTTTTATTGCCAAGATTAAACATTATTGGGTCGTAAAGATTTTGATTGTGCGCGACGCGAGGAGTATCGGGTGACGTCATTGCTACGCGCAGCATAACTTATCGACATAACATACGTCATAGTACTATTGTGTTTCCACTGCTGAAACAACTGAACAACGCAACTAATTACAATATGTTTTCATTACCACACATGACACGACATTTTTGCACAACCCAACATTGTTATCAAATAAAAGAGATTCACAAGTAGAGTATGTATGGTTTACTATGAAAAATCTAAAATGGCCGCCGTCGCAAAATGGCGGATGATATATTTTTGTACAACCATCCAAATATGGTTGTCAAATGAAAATATTTTAATAATAGAACACGTGGTAGAATCAAATTCAAAAGTTAACTAAAAACTTAAAAATGAGTTGCTTATTTTATTTGACTTGTTTATTGCATATTTATATAATTCTTTGACTAAGTAGAAAGTTAAGTTACTAAGGTGTAAATTGTTGTTATTCTTATATTCAGATCAATCTACTCCGCTTGGCAAGTTGCCATGTCTTTTACAGTTGCGGTGTGTACAGACAACAGGCCGTGCAGTTTACGATGCATTATCGTGATGTATTTAGACTGATGTTTAGTCTGTAAGTGTATCGGTACACTTCTTCAACACAACAAGAGGATATGCATTTGAATGTACATTTGTTTGATCAAAAAATATATACTTTAACACTAACGATTTTAGCAGCCGAGGTCTCAAATATTATAGTTCCATGGAAAGTTTCATATTCACACTTGTAGTAAGTTTTGAGTAAAAATATTCATGAAGTAGAATTCTTTGGCGCGTTTTCGTTATAGAGTCAATTATCCGAATCATTAGTGAGGGGACATAAACGTCGACATTTTAGTAAGGCTAGTGTTACGCCAGTACATCGGCACAGTGTCGGATTTTCTTCTTAACAATTGTTACATTATACCTATCAAATCGAAAAATTATAGAAATAAAAACGCTCGGTAAAAAAACGTTTAAATAATTAAACACCGCGAATGTATTTTAATTTAAAATATCAGAGGTGAATGATACATATTTGACCCAAATAACAAAGAAACAAACAAAGAGTAGGCACGTTCAATGAATGTCGGGATAGTTTTGTAGGCGGCGGCTTAATGCGGCATTAACACGCAACAAACCGCCTCTGTATTGATTCCTTTTGTGTTACTCTATGACAATTAACAAATATAGAATTATGTAAAAGTATTGGAAACGTTATGTAGAACTAGCTGTTCCCGCGACTCCGTCTGTGCGCAATTAAAAACAAACTTAATTAGTAGCCTGTGTGTTCTTCAGGCTATGTCATACATCTATGCCAAATTTCATTAAGATCCATGCCTCCAATAAAAAATTTACAATTATAATATTAGTAAGATTGTTTGGATTTGAAGAATGGGTTATAGCAGTTCATTTTGAATGAATGAACGAATGAATGAAAGCCGAAATTAATTATTTCTTCCGTATGACCGAAACACGTGTGATAAAAACATGTGTTTTACATATAGTAAATAATAAGAATCTAGATGTTATATGCTTAATTTTAAATATTCCTAAAAGTAAATTTTAAGATAAGCCAACATTTTTTAATCTGAACAAAACACAACAAAAGATTCCTTCTTATAATGCAGGACACAAAGCGAAATAAAAAAGGACGAAAGGAGGTTTTGTTACCTTCTTAGGCATTATATTATGTTTTATATTTTATATTGCAGGAAACACAATAAGGTTTTGTCCACGGATTATGTAAAATAAGAAAACTATATTAAAATGTTCAGGAATAGATCTTACTAATATTATAATCTTACTATCATGCTTATGCTATAATTGCGAATATTGAGATGAAAGGATGGATGGATGTTTGTTACAAGGTATCTCCAGAACGGTAGAACGGATCTCAAAGAAATTCGGCATACATATAAAACATAGTCTGGAAGAACATATATGCTACTTTTTTAATTCCGCACGCGAGATGGCAGGAGTCGCAGGCGAGAGTTCATCATCATCATCATCATCAGCTCACTATACGTCCCCACCGAGGGGCTCGGAGCCTACCCTAAGTTAAGGGTAATTAGGCCATAGTCAACCACGCTGACCAAGTGCGGGTTGGTTGACTTCACACATATCTTTGAACTTCTTCTCACATATGGCGAGAGTTACTAAGTGAAAATAGATAATTTAGAGTAATCGACATAAATAACGAATAACTCAATAAATTGTTTTTGTTAATTATTTCAGATGTAAATAATAAACATGTTAGTAATTTTAATGATGTCATATTGTTTCAAAACTGTCGTTAAGCGAAAAGAATATTGAAATTATCAATTATAAATGGAATGTTTTGTACAAAATGCGAAATTCAAAAGTTGATTGATAACTGTTTCCACTTGTATATGAAATTCTTCGTATGCTTGATTGCTTTCAATATTGGTATAAATAACGGCTGTAGTATTGGTCAGTTCTACGAACCGCTCGAGTACATCAATATTTCTCTGTTTCAATAGAAATCAATCCGCCAATATTCTGTTTGAAAATCTTTTATATTGAAATTCTTTTGTTTTTTTTTTAATTTAGAATATAACAAACTACAGCAATCTAACCTATGTGTAGTGTAATTAATCAAAACAGTTCGTAGATATTTCCAAATATATATAGTACTAGCGGACCCGACAGACGTTGTCCTGTCTACACGTCTTTAATTTGAATATTATTTAAAATTTGTCACTGCGATGGTAGCGCCGTCTGTCGGATCCAATGTAAAACATTCCAAGATCAACAACTACTAATAAATAAAATTAATTAAAAAAACATTGTCCAGCGGACAAAATTGTGAACCAAAACCATTCCCAGATCCCCTTGAACACACACAAAAAATTCATCAAAATCGGTCCAGTCGTTTGAGAGAAGTTCAGTGACATACACACTCACAGAAGAATTATGTATATAAAGATATGCAAGGAAAAAAATCCATAAAGCATATAAAACGGGGCTACTGTCTCCATCCGCTTTAAGCAGGTACAGACTGCTTCTAATGAGTGCCGCATGACAATCAACAGTTTGAAATACACGAACCACAGTTTACAGTCGCAGCTAAAAATGCCAATTGTAGGCAGTAGTTCGTGTATGCCTGATTTATATATCTGATATTACCAGTTTTAACATTTATTAATACTTTTTTTTTAAGTTATCAACTCTCGTCCGCAACTCCGTCGGCTCGGAATTTAAAAAAAAACTTAATTGGTCGGCTATGTGTTCTTTCAGACTATGTTCTATGACAAATTTCAGTGAAATCCATTCAGCCGCTGTTCAGTCGTCTTCTAACAAACATCCATCCAAATACTCGCAATATTGGTAAGATAATCCATAGTATCTTGCATATCAATATTTGGTTCTTAAGTTTCAAAAATTAATGAACTATGTTATAGTAACATAGAGTAAAATATACAAACATTAACAAACTATGTTATGTGAAAGTTTCAAAGTTGTATCTGCAACTCATTACGCGAGGCTTTTGTGAGTCTACGCGGAGATAAATAACCGCATCATATTGAGGTTGAGCCAACTTAAGCCTCTATATTATTCACAATTAGAGTATACCAAATATAATTGCTACGAATTATATATGAAATACTGTAGTATGGGTTATAGGATTAGTCTTCAATGTCAACTGAATAACTGGCAGCTAGACTGAAAACTTTTTTAAGTCAATCGTTCTAAAAATTAGTCTTAAAGAAAGATACACATACTTTAGTATATTATAGAAAGATATTAATTAGTTTAGTAGACGAAAAAAAGCGTTACAAGTCTCTTAAGAATACCTTAGATGACAGTCCCAACTAATTTATTGTAGAGATCATAGAAAAAATGCTCAAAATTACCAAATTCATAATAAAACAAAATGTACATAACAAATACAATATATAAATAGGAAATTAGTACTACTAAGTAATGTTTAAGCTAATCTTAAGATACTATTTAGGTGTTAGAAATACTAGCAACGTAGCGTTGTTTCATCTTAAGATGAAACCTTCATTAACCTAGTAATTTCACTCGCCTACGTCACGCTCTAACCCGGATGCAATAATGACGTCATATGTACCACCTTGTCAATTTATCTAGACAGCCAAGCTGTAAGTAATAACCTACGTAATAGTTAAATAATAAAGTTTATATTTTCGTTTTCACATTTGTTGTGAAGATAATAATTACAAGAGTTTCAAAATTACGTGTTTTTAAGCTTTTAATTAAAATTGCGTTGTCCGAACCTACTTTTAACAGGGCTTATTTTATAAATATGCATATAGATTGAATCGCCCCTAAAGTTAGGGTAGGCACCCTTGGTGACTATGTATACGATTTGTTAATTATTTCAGAAAAATTACTTTTTTCTTTTGATATATAAATAGGTCTGTAGGCAATTTCTAGGTAATATATAGAGTAAGAAAAACTGACAATTTAAATTTAAATTGTCATAAATATTTTTAAAAGGATTATAACCTAATGATATGAATTATGATCAAATAAACAAAAAGTAATAAGATTGAATGTGAATGGCTACAAAGGTAAAGACTAAATAAAGTATGGATGAATTGTGTGAAAGAGGATATGCGTAAGAAGGAGGTAGATTCAGATGATAGAGATGTATGGAGGAATAGTTTAGACTGTGCCGACCCTCCGTAGGGATAAGGGCAGGTTAATGATATTTCTAAATTGTAAGTATGAAAAACAGTTTTACAACTTAATAATGTTATAAATATTGTAACCAAAAAATTTAATCATCACTTTCAACAACAAAGTTAATAACGGATATAATTTATATGTACATTTACAACTCAAGTTTGATTGATTGCCCAAAACTGTCACAATTTGCTAACTTTAAAATGAATCACAATTCGCAAATTGGGGTATTCATTACCGTCACAGTCGGGCAAAGATTTACTATATTTTAATTATACAAAAGAACAGATTAAATACGTTTACACAGATACATTATATCTACTATTATTTTAAATTATATAATTATTTAATCTTTGTACCAAATTTGAAATTATTCGTTTGAATTTTACATTTGTTTTGAATGGCATTTAGAAACAGAATAATTAGATTTTATTTTTGAAATATAACTTAAGTTAATCATTTTGTTTTCAACTTAAATGAAAGTATGATTTTTTTTTTATATCATAAGGTGGCAAACGAGCGAGCAGGCACCTGAAATCGCTGAAATAGCGAAGTGACCGTTGCCCATAGACGTACGCAATTGTATATGCGTTGCCTACCTTTAATCGACGGAGGGGAGGATGCACAGAAAGAAAATATTTTCCCTTTCCATGCATCCTCTCATCCGGAAAGTCCACTATCACTTCCCATCCTTTCCTTATAAGAAAAAGGGTGGAAAGGGAAAGAGTAAAAACGTGGATTATGTTATTTTAGGCAACATTATCAGGAAATGAAAGATCTCAGATTCATACATTACCATACATAATGTGCATGACTTATGTTGTTGGTATTAATCAAGAATGGATGACAAGGTAGATTTATGTTCCAAAAGTGAATTATTTAGTAAATAGAAGTCACAGTAAAGCTATAAATTAACTGAATTGGTAAACTTATAGAAGAATCCAGATCATTGGAGGTGTTTCATCAAACAACGACCCAATAAATTTCGTCTCTAGAAAGTTGAAGTGTAAAAAATAGTATGAACAGCATAGAGACAGTTAAATGATAAGTCTTCTAAATGCATCAATACTTTATATTATAATAATTTTCTTGTCTTTTAAATATTTTTCTCTTGTAAATTGTATTACTTGTACCTAAAAGTAATTTTATATAAGTGATCTAAATATAGTAAAAAATTAAAAGCAACGTTTTAAATGATTTCGTATATAATGCCGTAGCGTTGCGTAGGGAAAACTCCGCGCTTTCCGTGCCCTGAATATTTAGGCGCGGCATCGAATAAAAACAAGTAACAATAATAGTAACAACCTTTGTCATAATTAACATAATTCGTTATGCGTGCACGCGAATAAGTAATCGAAATAACAAACCTGTGTAAAAAATAAGACCGCAGTTTGCCACACACGCGACTGTCGCACTTATAAAAAATTCAGAAATAAAATAATCGATTCACATCACTAGTTAACGATAGTGTTGCACTGTCCAACGTATCGATGTCGATGTATCGAACACTTTTGAATTTCGAATTACATGTTTGTGTGTTAGCGACCGCTTGGCCGCGCCAAGCGAGCGCCTGGCCGTCTGTCTATCGCCTCACTGACGTACGGCAGGCGGCATCGGCAACGCATGCGCTATTTAAAAATTGTACAACACTAGTGTTGCCACTTGAAATATAACCAAAGCCGGATAATACCTGAACTCCCTACTTGAAATGGATTCGATAGTTTTTACCTCAATTCTGCGCTGTTTTATTTTAATTAAAGCATCGTGGGATGTAAAGCAACAAGAAACATAAAATTTACTTACATTTGTAAAATTTAAAAAAGGATGCGAAAAGAATACTTTGATTTAGTTTAACAGTTCTACCATCGTGTACTTTTTAATTAGATGTGTACAAGACAAATCATGTTTTAGTTAGCTTAAATTATTATCATAGATTTTTGACTAAAATCCATGAATTGTTTTTAGGATTCTTTCAATGGGCGCCTTAATCCTATCTTCGTTGAATAAAGTAAAAAAAAACTATAATTAATTTCGTGGAAAGTCCTGAAATACTCAACTCTATATCCACCCTAACTTTGCCGATACGAAGGCGTTTCATTTTGTAATAATATAAAAGTTACAATTCTATTCTGATTTAAAATACGTATAATAAGCTTTTCTTTACATAACATATTGAAAAACATACATTTTGACGATTATTAAAGTTTTCTACGACTTGTCATCGCGGAAGACAAGACTACGACCCTACGTTATATAAAAACTGTTTGTATGCAACTGTGCGTGAGCAATATAAGTTTCTATCATTACTTACAAAAAACTCTGACAGCGAGAGGGTTTGATAAAAATTAATAAAGAAAGAAAGAAAGAAATTTCTGATAATTGGCAGACGCAAGTACCCAATAGGGCGCGGGACATTTCATACATACATAAAAAAATAAAATGAATAAAAGATTTATTTCTATAACGTGTATGCGTAGATGTATAATGTGGAAGAGACGAGAGGGATGAATCAATTCTCCGTCATAGAAAACAGTGATCTCTACCTACCTCTCTGGATTATGAGGGTGAGTTATGATGCCCTTCCTTTTACATTTTGATATCCGTGAGACAATGCTTAACAACAAAGGTGGTCAAAAAGATTAAACCAAAAATTTTATTTATCGTAATAATATGTTGAAAAATAATTGTGTTTAATTAATTTACTCAGAAATATGAAATGGATTTAAAAACTACTTATATTTAACTTGCTACCTATAGCTTCATTGAGATTCGTCTTAATCGACTTATAAAGGATAAGATGATACAAGAAAATAATAAAACTCGCTTCCTAACTCTACTAACATGAGGTATATCTCTTAATATAAAAGGAACGTATTCAATTCTAGATAATCGATTTTTAATGCAGCATTGCACGAACGTACCAGACTTTAGGACGGTATTGATTTTGTAATCTTGCAATTTTAATATAAAAATAATATTACCTTATATTCCCAAGCATAGAAAACCATAATTTTATTAAAAATTTCGCTTGCGATACTTTGTAAGATGCAAATGGTTTAATGGTAGTGTTAATTCCAATAAGTTCCGTAAATGACTAAAGAAAGTTAATAAATTCGTCACCTATAGAAAGAGATTTTTATAACGAAAATGTACTCGTACTTTTATATTAGACAAAAGTAAGACATAACAAGAATATAGATTTATTCAAAACTAGCTGTCGCCCGCGACTCCGTCCGTGCGTAATTAATAATCTTAATTAGTAGCTTATGTCTTTACATACATCCATCCATCCAAAGATTCTCAATTACAATATTAGTAAGATTAACTTATCATCTATTTTAAATGATTTGATAGTTACTTAAGCAGTCCTCAGTGAAGATTTATCCTAAAGTTAAGGGACTCCTTAGTGATAAGTTATGCATGCGGCATTTATTCGACCAGATTATTCAGATGATGTACTTTTTATCATCCACTTTACACTCAGATGAATAGTATTCTAGATATAAAATGAATGCAAGAGAAATACTGCGCTAAAATAAACCGTAATAACATTCTCTAGACGACCTAGATGTATCCGTTAAAATTACAGAAATAGAAGCAAATGAAATATATAAAGGTTCGCTCTCTGCTCAGTGAAAGCTTTGCTCATTGAAATTGTATAATAATTAGCCGATTCATATTCAAAAGAGTGTCGTAAATATAGAGAGCTTATTACTTTGAAACGTAATAAAATATTATTACACTAAATTAAGTAGGTAATTTAACTAGTCTTAAGTAAATTAATTAAAAACAAATGAAGAAATACATCTATCTATAACACTCGGGAAAAATACAAGGACATTTCATTTTTTTTAAAGTTTAACTCCTAAACCAGTGACGCTTTCAGCAGGTAGGCATTGCATCAGACGAAATGCGGAATGAGTTTCACTTAAGACGTGTGTTCTGTGTGGTCGTCTATGTTGCAGCTGGTGTCTTCCTCTGGATATATCATCATAAAGTCTCATAAAAAACTAGTGTTAAGTTATATTTATACCAACTGCCGCACTCAGAGTCGCTTTATGGTTATATCTCCGTTAGTTATCCCTTAGTGACCTATTAACGACCCTATGCAGTAAAACTCTTACTTAGATTCCGTACTTAGTTATCTCTAAGTACAACAATATTTACCAAATAAGTAACCTTTTAGATAAAAACTTATTTAATAAATCAAGGAAAAGTAAATCGAATATCAAATTTCCTTTATATTTCCAAAACTTGCCTCGAGGTAAGTGAAATTTTCCGCAACCTTACAGAAAGTATATTACATTCTCTACTTCAATATTGTGACAATTTCCCCTTACTCTATTTACTCCATCAATTGCCGGATATATACAGAGTTTAAATAACTATAAATAACATTGCTTATTTTATATAAAGTTAAAATTATTAGCTTACTTATGATTATTTTCTTACTTATGGAAATTGATTAACTGGTGGTCTAAATAATTTATAATCTATAATTTATTTTGATAGTGTATTACATTTCTTCATTTAAACTATTACGGTGACAAACATTTTCATGATTATATTTTATATATGATATTTGTCTCTGATTTTAGTATTCTTAACGTATTTAATATTATAGAACATTTATAATTTCACTAGATCGTTTCCATATTTTATGTCCTGCACTAACGAGCAAATGTATGAATGAATCAAGGGTCGAGAGTTCTAAGTAATTATGTCATATCTTATATATAAAATTATCGTGTAACAATTTTCATTCCCATACTCCTCCGAAACGGCTTGACCGATTCTCATGAAATTTTGTAAGCATATTGAATAGGTCTGGGAATCGGCCAGCATCTATTTTTAATCCCGCAGATGGAGTCGCGGACGACAGCTAGTAATATATAAAGTCTCGCATTAAATATAATTATCCAAACTATTAATATGTTGTATATATAGTATTGTATAACCTTTTGAGGTATATTATTTATCATTACCACAAAAAACTAACGGCTAACTCTCCATATTTTCAGACAGATAAGTAACCTTTTTATCTTTTTTAAAATAAAAATAATATATTATAGTTAAAGAATTTAAGAGTTAGTTTCAGTAGGTTTAAATGTAAAATTGTAAAATTTCTACCTAGATTTATAAAAGGAGGTCAAAGTGTAGGCCGTGTTAATTATTATTCCATCTTAGTCCCTTTCAGAGGCGAGCGCTATTAAATCCTCATTTACATTATGTTCCCGCGCTCAAGTATTTCATTCAGAGAATACACGCTCCGTGGAACTCGTCCTTACCTCATACCAAATTCATCACGTCATGGATGACGTCGTGATCTGAAAAGATTATACAAAACCGACTATCTAAACTCTTACGAATAGCGCCATCTATTGGAAGTTGTTTAAAACAAAGATAAAAAACTCTGATTTTACAGAAATTAGTTAAGTATTTTAGAATATAGAACATAAAAAAATATTATACATAAACGGTTTTTAAATTGTTAAATAATCCCAATAACGGTGGGTTTCTGAGACTAATATTTCCGTTTAAAATATATTGTTATCTCTATTTTGTTAAATATAATGACAGGGATGACGATATGTTGTACACAGAGATTCAGATCTCAGAATCCAACGCTAAGAGAATCACAGCTAGCATGTGTGTGTGTGTTTCACATTATAAAGCCAGAATTAATCGGTTTTGTTCTAATTTCCCTCAGGACTAAGACCTAATTGCAAGACCAACGTTGTAGATTTACTTTTCTAAGATATTTTATTTACTGAAATTTCAATAATTACAAAGTCCTTCATACTAAAATACTTCTTATCAATGGATAGCATTAATACATTATTTATATAATTATTCTTTTTGATATTAAAAATAAAACTTAATTAGTAGCCTATGTGTTCTTCCAGACTATGCTCTACATCTATGCCAAATTTCAGCCGGATCCATACAGCGGTTCTCGAGATAACTTCAAACAAACACCCATCCAACCAAACATTTATAATATAAGTAAGAAGGTAGGAGAAAGAGCTTATTATTTAATCTTAGTCTAATTTTAGAAGTTTTTAAATAACTAAATTTTTATTGAAACTTTCGTGAGACATAATTAACTGATATAAAAACGGCTAAACACTCGTCGCTCATGAGCGACAGGCCGCTTCCGCGAAATAATACCAGTCCCACTCATCCTGTTGAAGAGCCTCCGATGGGCTCGAAACTAGTCGGTGCCGCGTCCGGACGAACATACCTAATTGTTTAGCCGTTTTTATATCAGTTTAATGAAATTTTTACAGTATATTTTAGTATTGTAAATAAGTTAGCGATAAAATATTTTAAATTTTTAATTACGAAGCTTATTAGCCGCAAGGGAACAAAGTGTGTGTTATTAAAATTCCGGTTTGAAAATCATGTTATATTACGAATAAAGTATTAAAGCTAAAGCCTTTAAGTATTAGTGCAGCTCAGATTTAACATTATGTTAAAATTTAGCCAAACTACCTTTATGTCTTAGTAGCTATCGCCCGCGACTCCGTCTGCACTGAACTAAAAAATGCAAAACATATTATGGTCATAAATATTTTATAATACATAATTGTTATATTCTAAAATATATTTTAAGACTGCTTTAGATGATTTTTCGTTGGATTTCGTTAATATTTGTCTCTCCTAGGTGCAAGACAATTTACTACAAACTACTTTAATATATCGTATGTAATAAACTTAGAGCTCAAGATATAGTTTAATTATAAATTATTTAAGTAATTACCCCTTTCTTTGAATTAGGTTACGCATATCCAATTGCGTATGTCTATGGGCAATGATCACTTCGCTATTTCAGCGATTTCAGGTGGCCGCTCGCTCGTTTGCAACCTTATGATATAAAAAAAAGTTATATTCTTGAATACGCAAAATAACCCCGATATTAAATGCAAAATTTTGCGTAGTATTTTTGGGAATTACCATAAAACCTTAATCTACTTACAAAGAATGTATTAAGAAATTATGAAATCGAAATAAAAGTATTCTTCAGTAAAACTGAAGTTTTTTCGTAAATCACAAGACGAAGATATAAATAATTCAACAAGCAAAATTTTCAAAATAACGTTATCAAAATGTTTACACTTAGGTTAATTTATTAGGAATTAGGTTTACAAATACGTAAATTGACAATATTGCTAAGCTTAAAAGCTAACAAAGGTCTAAGCAAGGCATGAAACCTTGCTTAAACACTGCTAAGGTTCGTTTAGATGCAAATTGACCAAGTAAACTTTGCACTTGAAGCCAACAGGGCAAAGATAAGCCTCCAACCGTAGTACACTCCTAAGCTATATTACTTAAGCTAATGGCAGATTAAATTGTTGCCTAGGACATATGTTTTGTTTTTTGATAGTGCATCACTAAGGCTTACATGATTTTTTTTAAACCCTTGTAAAATTATCTAGCTATCTTATTACACGAACACCTTCTTCTTTGAATTGTAATTCGGATTATGTTTATGAATGCAAAGATTGATGTTTTCGACACTTCTTCATTAAAATTTTCCACATCTTCGAGTTTCGTTCGTTGGAGTGAAAGAAAATAATTGACTTTACGGATTTGATGTTCGAAATTCGTAGCATTATTAAAAAGTAAAATGTAGAACAACTTTTAAATAATAAAAAAAAAACTTCACCTTTTATTTTTAACGCTAATAAAATAACATTTATTGTATTGATTTTTAAGGCTCATTTAGACGACACCACTTTCTTGTATAACAATTTTTAAAGACTATACAGGACATTCATAACTTTAATTTAATTGTATGCAACAGGCAAGAACTTGCCTCGTGTAAACGGGCCTTTAGATACTATTGCATAATTTATTTGCACAGTACATAAGTTAAATAAACAAACCAAATATCAGGTATGGGAAGTTTCTATGATTCTTTGTACACAGAGGATATTGCCCAAAGCTTTACTTTACGATCCTGGAAAGCATTTTCCTTGCGAGCAAAATTCTTT
>NW_013533657.1:559097-578237 GCF_000836235.2 Papilio xuthus
AGTTGTTGATTTTGGAATGTTTTACATTGGATCCGACAGACGGCGCTACCATCGCAGTGTCAAATTTTAAATAATATTCGAATTAAAGACGTGTAGACAGGACAACGTCTGTCGGGTCCGCTAGTATCGTATATTATTAAAATATTTGGACTAATTTAGACAACCATTCAATGTAGTAGTTTGAATTTTCAAGTATTAAATTATATATTTTTTATTTCTAACTTTTATAAAATATGTCTGGAAATGGATATGGTATTGGAGTTCTAAGGAAAATAGGTAATACTTGACACCTTTGTAAAAACGCAAAGTCATTGAGTTAAATTGCCAAAAAAACATCTTATGATTGATGATGTTTACTTTTCAAAGTATATTCACGCCTTTATACTTATTCTTAAAGGTCAAATATTGTATTTTTTTTATTAAATATTTATGAATATTAAAAAAAAAAAACTGCAAAGGCTTACGCTAAGCACAGACAGGATCAAGATATTTCCAATAGCTTTTACAAATGTAAACATGTAATGCAACCTGAACATATCGAAGTTGACGAAAGCCTAGTAAACTCTTGGTTAGGATACGCTCCGAGCCACTCAGTAGGCTGATGATGATTGCGGCAACGGTAGCCCACATTTGTAATCATGTGCCTGCTCCATATATCAAGTTCAACACTATCTTACCTGTGTATGTGAATAGAACATTGAGAAGTTGGAGACGATCACTGGAACTGGTAGTGCGATAGTCAAGACTCCAGCCAACGCACAGAGCGCGCCCACGAACATGCCTAGATACGTCTTCGGCGCCATATCACCGTATCCTACAGTTGTCATGGTAACTATCGCCCACCACAGTCCTAATGGGATTGACTTGAATTGATTGTCTGGGTTATCCTGGAATTTAATGTAATTTAGTTAATACAGTTGTATAGTTAAGCTTGACAAATATTTAACAAGATAAATATACTGGAAATTATTTTTTAATTGCTGACTAAAGTACAGTAAGTATGTTTGTCATCAAAATTGAGGCATAATTTATTTCAAGCGAGACGAAAGTTTTCGCCGGTGCGTAATTGACAGGCAATTAACTTCGAGCTCGGTCGCTCCGGCCTGTTACGAATATAAAAATGCATTTCCACTGCCATTTATAAAACGTTCGCATTCAACGAATGGACCGATATTTGCAATCAAATTTGTAGAAATAAACAATCAGTGAAATAAACTCACCAACAAAACCGTTTTATGAAAAAACAAAATACGATAGTAAAATATAACAATTATTTTTAAGACTCACCTGAGATTTCTCCGCATAGTATACTAAACTTGCAAAGATCACAATACCTAGAACTAAGAAAAACACTAGAAGGGTCAACTCTTTAGCAGACGCCTTAAACGTATGTACTAAAATTTTTAAACCCGGACTGTGTCTCGTCAATTTAAAAAGTCTCAGGATTTTTATAATAGAAATAAACTCTAAAATGTCCGCTTTATCAATATTTCTTTTCACTACAGTTAATTCTACAACAACGTCCATGTAAAAACTTAACGTTGCGATAAAGTCTATTATATTAACTGGGGATTTGATAAATTCTATTATGTTCGGCGCTACCTGAAACAAAACAAAATCATATTAAAAGTAAGTCGACAATTTAATAATTTACTTACAATGACAACAGCGGAAGGGTTAGACAAAATGCATTCGCTTCGAAGCGATTCTATAGCGAACTTCAAAAATGTATGGTACTGACGCGCGGCAACCACGTGACTTATCGAATGTTATTATCAGTTCTATGCATTTTTTCTAATTTTATCTTTCAATGAACTTTGTCTAACTCCCCAGAGGATCAAATGACTACTATTCGTCATGTATTTTTTTCGATTGAATGGCCACTGTTTGCCTTGAGGAGGCATTTACAGCTTCACCGGGCCTGAGGTGGCCGAGCGCCGTTGGCACTTAGCCTAAGCCTCGATCGTCATGTGTCACGTGATATTGCTTAAAATACTCCCACGTTGACAAAACATTACCGTGTTCTATTCCTAACAGTAGCGCCATCTATGGACAAAAATCAAGCTTAGAACTTTTTCAGTGTTACTAGTAAAGAAACCTACGTGATATTTTGAACAAATAAAATTAACAAACGATTTAAATAGATAGAAATAGACCAATTTTACAGCTATCTGCATAATTATTTAGCAAAAAAATTAAACGTTTTAATTTATTTCTATGAGAAAAACTTTTCAATGCAGTGTCGTAATTTGTTCTATTAAATTTAAAGTCCATTCCGGACCTGCGCCTGGCGGGTCTCCAACATGTGAGCTTAAAATTGAAAAGCACACAATTGCTTTGAAATAACCGGAAATATATTATTTTTAAATGTATAAAAATAGCAGGAAAATAAACAGTTTTTACAAGTGAAATGCGGAAAGAACCGAATTAAAAAAAATGAAATAACATTGGGGCATATTTTATTTTCTATCTTATTTGAATAAGTATAGTTGGGTTACTCATCGCATTTACATAATAAAAGTCGTTGGCAATATGCGAACAAAGTGGCTGATTCTAAGTCGTATCAATGTTGGAAAGTAGTAAAGAGGTCTTGCATTAACTCAATGCGATTTTATTTACAGAAGATGGTTTTAAACTTAACAAAACAAAATAGAATACTGTAGTACTGAATATTACTCTCTTGAATATGAGAAGATACGCTGAAAATCAAGCGTCAATATCCTAATGGTTAAGCGTCAATAGCCTAATTTCCGACCATGAGGTCGGGTTGTTCGAATCCCGCCATTCGACTATTGTCAACCATATCCTAGCACAAGCCTAGAGCTTAGTTGGAATGGTAAAAGAAACTCTAGTAAATTTACAAAAAAATCTGCTAATATTAAAACAATATATGCAAATGGAATTCATTACGTTTTATGTAAACTATACTGTGTCTGTCTACAGTCTAAACGACTAAACCGGTTTTGACAAGTATGCTGTCATTCGAATCATCTTCCCCAGAATGTTATACGGTATATAACATCAACACAAAACATAACGTGAACGTGACAAATATAATTGTACGTTAGTAAAAAACATGTTTTAATCGCATAAACAATAGATGGCGCTATTTCATACAAAAACTTATTCAGTCTTATTTAATTAGTGTTATGTTATTGATGTAAAAATAGTAACATCCCTTAATTAACATTGTACAATGTTACAATTAACGAATACTATTTTCATAAACAATACTACTCATTACTACTCCGCACTCCGTTCTCGAGTTGTTCATTTTGAAGGCAACGCAGTGTGACGGACACTTGGCACGTGTATAATACACGTGCTTAGCGTCTAGTGCTCAGTAAAATGTTTAAAAATTAACTGCACATTTCACATTCACATGGTGGGTTAGTGATTTAAAATAACTTTAGACTCTACCACTAATCTATTGTATAATATGAAACCACCAAAGTAACTCTACCACAGTAATTTATAGATCATCATCATCAGCTTACTATGCGTCCCCACCGAGGAGCTCGGAGCGTAACCTAAATCAAGGGTGACTAGGCCATAGTCAAAGATAATAACAAATTTTTATCCCAAAATATTTAACTAAATACTAGTGGTTGCTCGCGACTTCATCCGTGTAGATGTGTGTTCATCAATTTGAAATTACGCGATAACAATAATCCATAGAGACACGCATGATGTGTACAGGCTGATGATAAAACATCCATACATCTATCCATACAAATTTTCATTTATATAATGAGTAAGAAATAAGAACGTTGTATCGAATAACAATGTATTTCTAAACAGTGAATTAGGGCATTTTCCCGCGGGAGCCGGCTGGAGTTAGCCATTGCCACTTATCCCCTCTCACTAATGAATTTAATCTGACGTCTTAATCGCATTATTTATAAATACGCCTTCTCTGTACGAATGAGAAGTTTCTCGCAATATACCAATACATATAATTGTTATAAGTTTATTGTATTGTTAATATTATTTGTGTAAAAAGAAAGTGTAACAGTGGTAGAGCCCGCTTTAAAGTCTTCGCACGAATCGGCCAGGCTCGCCCGGTGAAATACCACGACCACACAGAAGACAGGCGTGAAGTGGATGCAATTCCGCGTTTCGTCTGATGAGTGTGCGTCCCGGAGGCCTAATTTAGTCCTCTTTCCCTTCCCACCCTTTTTCTTATAAGGAAAGTATGGGAAATGGAAGTGGACTTTCCGGATGAGAGGATGCATGGAAAGGGGAAATATTTCTGTGCATCCTCTCCTCCGTAGATTGAAGGTAGGCAAAGCATATGCAATTGCGTAAGTCTAAGGGCAACGGTCACTTCGCTATTTCAGCGATTTCAGGTGGCCGCTCGGTCGAAAATAAAAGAAAAGAATGTTTTAATTACGTCTCTGTATTTTGAGGAGCGGAAATCATTAACTTCAAATACTTTGCTTTTCATTCACTGTTGTGAATGACTTTGATTTGGCTTCCCTGTTGATTTTCAAAGGAAAGTATGTTCTATAGAAACATGGATTAGCGAAATATTTGTGTTATGGTGAAGATACGTTGAACAATATTCAGGATTGTTAAATGTTGATTTAATATTAGAAATCTACACTTAGGTACTGTTTAATTCATAAAACAAATCTAAACGTAGTACTTAAAATTCTGCAAACGTTAGTAAAATTTAGGAGCAGATAAAATATAATATAAAGGGCTGAACATCTTGTATCTATGGGGTAACAAATTGAAAGCGGAATCAAATAGGAAATAGAGAGAAGTGGAACACGTCCAATTTTGCAGATTCTTGAACTCGAGCTGTTTTACTTGAAAGTCGAGATTTATATGGAGATTGTTTAAGATTTTTTAAGTTGTGTTTTTAAAAAGATCTATTTTAAAGACAACGTACTTGATCACAATAATTAAGTTAAAAAGTTTTACGTTTTGAGTTAAATTATTTTATATAAATATTATTTTGTTTCTACTCTTATTTGCAGGTAATAACGTGATTGTAACACTAAAATCTTGTTTGAAAATACTGACAATTAGTTCTAGATAAAACAAAACAAATCCTATTAATTTATAACCAGACAGACAGTCAGGCAAGTCTAATCTTAATCTGCTCTGAGTCGTAATTGGATTAATGATTTAAGCCGTAGTATTTGTTAGTTACAATTTTTCTATTATATTTTTAATAGGCACTTACTAAGCTAGCGCGTACCATCTTTCGACCAAATCTCCACTTCACCAGGTGGGATCGTGGTCAAGCGCTAGCTTATAAAACGTAAAAAAAAAATTAAGTAGTATTTAAGTGCATAATTATGTTAAATACATGTTTTTTTTATTTTACTTTCTCGTAATTAACGTAGCATGCGACTCCGTCCACGCGGAATTAAAAAAAAACTTATTATGTAGCCTATGTCTTCCTCTGAATATGTTCTACATGTATGCCAAATTTCAGCTAGATAAATTCAGTCGTTTTGAAGATACCTTCAAACAAACATTCATCCATCTAAACATTCGCATTTATAATATTAGTAATATTAATACAAAGTTAAGTTGTCGTAGCAATTGTTATTTTAAACCAATATCCAGAAGAATTATGTACATAATATTCTGTTTATCTCACGATGTGAAGTATGTATACGGTATTGGGGATTACGTTTGCTCAGAATTTAGAATTCGACACCCGGCAACTTTATTTACGAGGCCTACTATATCGTATTTCTCAAGAGAGACTTATATTGTTGCAGGAAGTAACTGTAAAATGAGAAAATTTTATTAGTAAAGAGATGAAAATTTGTAAATAGACTTTCAAATATTGTCTGAATTTTCTCAGTAGGTTTAATAAACTTGTGTAAATAATTTGACTGAAAATTTTATGCTTTTTGTTACTCATTTAAATAAAAAAACAATGCTTATTATACATAACGGTTTAACTATACGTATAAATATCATATAACAGAATAGCGTAGTCAACCTAAAGAGGGCATCTTCAACATGGCGGCTAAATGAACAAGCCTGACTCGCTGACTAGAGTGCGCTTCGCGAATCAAATTTTTTCCTCTTACAAGAATTTATGGATGTTGAATTAAATTTGACGCTATTGAGAATTTTTATGTTTTTATTATTTAAAATTTTGATATAAAATATAAAAGATAAGTTTTACAGGGTCTGTGAAATTAAAAAATATATATATTTCTTTGCTACAACGACAAGCCTTCTAACACATCACTCAGATTTCTTTGAATACTCTTAGAATGTTCCATATTTCTGTAGTAAACTTACTAATATTATAAATACGAAAGTTTGGATGGTTGGATGAATGGATGTTTGTTATTACGTATCTTCAAAACGGCTTAATGGATATCGACAAAAGTCATAGATGTAGAACATTGTCTGGAAGAACACATAGGCCAATTTCCAAATTTTTTTTTATCCGCACAGACGGAGTCCCGGGCAAAAGCTATGAAATCATGAATCATGTTATTAAATGCAAAGTAACTTTTGTTTTAGTCACGTACTTAGCGTTGCCGGAAGTTCGGTATCCGCGTTCACCCTCGTCACCTTAATTAATAGATTATTGTGCGTTAATCGTATTTATGTGACGATGATATTTGATATTTTGTAACTGAGAAGTTTTGGAATTAAAAGCAATATCCTAGTTGTCAATACAGAATGGTGAAACTTTAAAACTTAATTTAGGACCTCTTTTGTTTCGACATTCATTTGTTTTAATTCTTAAAACGTTTGCAAATAACTTTTATCCTATATTTAGGGTTACGTACCTCTTTGGAATAAAACGGAACCCTTATAGAATCACTTTGTTGTCCTTCCGTCTGTCTATGAAGACCATTTTTTTTAGAATAGAAAGTAACTTAATTTTTGTCTTTGGTTTAAAAAATTACGTATTAGTAAACAAACCCGTAGTGGGTAAGCATGGTTGACGCCTAACTTAAGATAGGCTCCGAACCTCTCAATGGGGACGTATAGTGAGCTGATGATGATGATGAGTTAATAATAAGGAAATCAGTTTAAAAAAATGATTATTTCAAAACGAAATTTCAACTCAGAGACCATTATTTTTTATAGTTACACATTCGACCTCGAAGTTTGCGCAAAAAATTATTACTTCTAACATTTATATTCCATCGCAAACTGGGTCAATGTTGCGCACAAGTTTTATTTTGTAAATGCAAATTCAGGAAAGTTCTCTGGATTTATATGAATGGGAGACCTATGCGTGTCGGCGGCTTGTGGACAAAACTTCCTAATATTTTTGAATGACCTATTTAATTTAAAAATATAATATGAAATCATAAATATTAAATACGTTAGTGTTATTCTACATCGTACTTTATATAATAAGTGCGAAAGTTTAGATTAATGGATGGATGTTTATAAGAAGATATCTCCATAACGGCTCAACGAATCCTAATGAAATCAGGCATGGATTTAGAATATTTTCTAGAAGGACACGTAGGGTACCAATTAAGATCATTTTCGCTGGCAACAATTAGTAAAAATAAATGTAAATATTAACGGAGTACCAAACTTAGTACAGAGTAACAAAATCTTTAGAATAACTTTATACTTGGTTGTTGAAGACAAGCCAATTATCGCTACAACAAGTAAGGGATCTAGTTAACAAGTTTACGCAAAAACTGTAAAGAAACTTTTCTTGGTGGGACGAGTATATTTTTATACTTCGCTTTGACCTAATAACACGACCTCTCGATAGAAAAGGTATACGTGTCGAGTAGAAGAGCTTCTCCAGTCACTATGCTTAGTTTGAAGAAACAAAGGGCCCTCGATTTGCTAGCAAAGCTATTGAAATCTGTAAGATATAGGCTTTATTATGTTGCGTGTGCATGTTATGTGGAGGTTGTGATGATGTACTGAATTACGACTTAAAACACTAGATGTGAATGTTTTTTTATAAAAATTTTAGCGGATTTTTGGTAATTTATTTAACTGTCGTTCACGACTCCGTACGCGAGGAATTAAAAATAAATTATTAGTAGTCTATGTGTTCTTCCAGACTATGTTCCAAATCTATGCCTTTTAGCGAGATCCATGCAACTGTTCTGGAGATACCTTATAACAAATATTCATCCATCCATCCAAACATTCGCATTTATAATTAGTAAGAACTACGATCTATGATGCCAAAGAACTGACATTTTTGTCAGTTTTTTTTTCGCTTGCAATAATAAATAAAAGATATTCGAGTGATAAAAATAAGACTTTATATTAAACAGAATTGGATAGAAATTTGAAGCTATAAATCAAAGAAAAGGTAAGTCTTTTGATCAAAAAACAACCTTATAAATTTTGATCGACAAAAACAAACAAGTTTTTATAAATCGAAAACATTTTCACCATTCTTGTATTAAACTTCCTCAAAGCGATATTCGCAATATATTTAGTGTTTGTATAGAAAGTGCAAAGAATTAGATTTTAATGGAATTAATCAATATCATCATCATCATCAGCTCACTATACGTCCCTATCGAGGGGCTCGGAGCCTACCCTAAGTTAAGGGTGATTAGGCCATAGTCAACCACGCTGGCCAAGTGCGGCTTGGTTGACTTCACACATATCTTTGAATTTCTTCTTAGATATGAGCAGGTTGAATCACGATGTTTTCCTTCACCGTAAGAACGTCGGATAAATGTACATATGTAAATCGGAAATCGAAAAACACATTGGCACATGGCAGGATTCGAACCCAGGACCTGCAGATTGCAAGTCAAGTGCTTGACCACTGAGCCACCGACGCTTAATGGAATGGAACTAATGAGAAATTCTATATCAGACTATTTCTTAGTTTTGGTTTTAATTTATTTATATTATACAATGTTATTATCTTATTAATTCTTACTAATATTATAAATACGAAAGTTTAGATGTATGGATAGATGGTTATTTGAAGGATCTTCATGAAAATTTGCACAGATGTAGAACATAATCTGAAAGAACACATAGGCTACTAATTAAGTTTATCTTTAATTCCGTGCGAACGGAGTCGCGGGCGACTGCTAGTTTTTTTAATAGTAATTTAGTTTATAAGTTACGTAAGTAGAAGCCGTATTGACATAATATTTCACAAGGTGTTTGCAATAAATAAAAGGACGCGTGGACGTGACAATCTGAAAAATTTCAGGTACTCTTATGATGTCGGATACTCCGTGCGAGTACATTATTGGATTTTTTTGTTTCTGACAAAAATATTTCATGATAGATAATAATACAACTAAGAAACTTAACAATCTTACCAATATTATAAATGCTAATGTTTGGATGGATGGATGGATGTATGTTTGTTAGAAAGTATCTCGAGAACGGCTGTATAATTCTCGCTGAAATTGGGTATAGATGTAGAACATGGTAACACAGAACTCAATAAGTTTTTTTTTAATTCCGCGCGGACGGTGTCGCGTGTGATAGCTAGTGCCTTTGCTATGAACTTAATCAGCGCAGTAATAATTTTAATTTAAAAAATAATTCATTGTAATATAGAAATAATTTTTTTACGACATTTTTTTTGTATTAAATTTTAAATAAATAAAATAAAGATAAATAAAAATAAAAATGTATTCATTTCAAAAAAGCGTTAACTTATTTTCTATATGTAAATATACAAACAAACAGGCGTATTTCCTCGAAACGTATCAACACGATATTGTATTTGATTTACAAAATTGAATATCCTTGAGGGTTGTTTGACTGTTACGAAAACTGTTTATAAAAAGACTAGAATAAGGCACTCTATTTCTTGTAATATTACGATGACTCAATCGTACGTAAAGTACTAAGAAGAAAACATTGTTTTTAGTTTTTATTTAAGAATAAACTGAAACACATAAAGTACCTTTTAGATATTATTAGTTAGGATACTTTGGCGCGAATTCGCGAGTTACCAATTCAAGTGTCAGATTGATTAGTGAGGGGACATAAACGTTGATATTTTAATAAGGCTAGTGTTGCGCCGATACACCGGCAGTGTAGGATTTTCTTCCTAACAATATAAAACAACAAAATTCGGTTTTCCTTTCCTGACGAATATCAATCTACATAAAATCAATCTACATAAAAATTACTAATCGATATGATACGATCTATGATCGAATCTTACGTCCTTCAGTCAAGTATTTAAACGCAATTATTTTGTTCATTTAATGGTTAATGATGGAAGCAATAGTGTCAGGCACGAGGACATAAGGCAAATGCCTCATGACGTAGACATATCAAGTGAGAGCACGTGGACGTCTCCTTCCATATGCGTACAAAAAAGTTGAAATTTTCGAGGATAGAAAGCGTATAGTAAAGAACACGGCACTTTTACCTTATAACTACGACTAGTCTGGCGAGAATGAAACGACTGAAATTGTTAAGGACTCAGTGAGTTTAATTCCCATTCATGGTCAGTCGTGCAGTAAATAAAGCCACAATTTTTTTCGTTCAAAAGTTGACGTTAAAAGTTGCTAATAAATTTCCTCTTTCGTCTTTTGTGATGCAAAAGTTTCTTATTCAATGAAAGTCGATTCTTTTTGCAATCAATTTTTAATTAAGTGAGACGCTTTCGAATCATCGAATCTTTCATTGTTTAAAAATAAGATATATTCTGAGAATGGAAGATAAGAAATTCAATATGGATGATATTAATTGTTTTGTGATTGTTCGTTTTCATTGCCGAGATATCGAAAATAACGTGTTTGTTATCTCTTTTCTTTTCAAAGGGATGGAGAAGGATGAAAATACAATTATGCATTCCTTTAACGGCAGTAGAGTTGTAACATGTCTTTACATTTACGAAGATAGACTCTGCTGACCTGATTTAGCTTTGGAATATATTACCTAATTCGCAATGTTGGATATTTGCCAAAAATAGTTTCTAAAAAATGTTGTTTGAAACTTTAATGTGATGTGACTTATGCTACAGTTAGATAAGACTGAGTTCAATATTTTTTTTTCATCATTATTAAGTTAGCGAAATTAAATTTCAACTCAGGTTAAAATCTAAGTAGGTTTTAATAAAAAATGTTCTGCTTTTAAGTTATTATACTTTTGTTCTTGTATTATTATTGGATTCAAAGTACAATTAAATATACGTATACTCTATAACATAAAATATGAACCAAAATAAGTGTAACGTTCCTAAAAATTTTACCCATTTGTTTATAAATAACAAATAAACATTACATACAGGGTGTAATGTTTATAAATAGCAAATAAACATTATATAAAGTATGTAATTATTTTATTATCGAATTTTATATTCAGTTGGAAAAATACTATAGATATTTTAAAAGTAATCCGATGAGTGGATAGACGAGAGACCAATTTTATTTGCGAACTCTGACTGAGTAGGGAAACATGTAATCCCGTATGTACGATTCTTCAAAGCACAGCTTGACTTTTTCAAATAAAAAAATATATTATTATAATATTATTTTTAATTAAATGATTACTGAAATAAATGTACTCTAAACTACTAACAAGGAACGAGTAACGAGGAACGACGCTCTCCTTCACTCTACTTAAGTATATCTTCCATCTCTCTCTCTCTCTCATGCCGAATGTGTAAAATGTGGCTCGTCCTTGAACATTTTTACCTATTTTTAGTTGTAACTACGTGGAAGGAGTCGCGGGCGACAGATAACATATAAATAAATCTCAAACACTTACCACAGACCGCACTAATAGTTCAATAGTAAACCAAACATTGCATATTAGTTCAATGTAAAAGAAGGCGACATGCGGCTGTCCGTTGTCGAGCCACGCGGGCCTGGTCTCCAAGTCCGCTGTCGAGTTATTCACATCATCTTCCTCGAGCAAGGGCTCCGACACCCGAAGGTCAGGGTGCGTCTTCAAACAGAAGCACAATACTGATACGCAGATGAAGAACACCGATATTGCAGATATCACCTGAAACAATATTGTATTCATTTACTGTAGAAAACTTTCTAAAATTTTAAAATCTTTGTTTCAAAATGCCACCAATAGATGGTGCTGTATCAAATTAAGGTTAAACAATACATGTTGTCTCGCTCTTTCTATATAGAATGAAAAGGGATGACAATATGTGTTAGATCAAGTGTCACTGGAATTCTACGATAAAGGTGTATATTTACATTATATATTTGTAGATGTAAAAGAAATCATTAAAATAAATTAAAAGACTTGTAAAGTTAATATTAGGGAATACTTTTATATCTTTGTAGATGTAAAATGGAAGTTAATGTAGCGTGAACTGATAAGAGTTTTATATAAAGTCTAGAGAACAAATTGTAAGAACATACGAAATTACGGGTCAGTGAATATTTAAATATTAAAGAAAACATTTCAAACGATATAACTAAATGATTTATTAATGAGATATATTTTTAATTTTAAGGGCAAAACGTTCATAATTTTGACTCTAATATGTTTTTAATGTTAGGAACAATTGGGTTAACTTCGTTTACATAATCGGTTGAAAGTTTCGTCCTGTTTTTTCCTCTTTCAATAAAACATCAAGTTTCATGAACAGAAATCTGTCATCAATCACTATATTGCATATAGCTCTATATACTATATGTATATCAGTCCAAGTCAAAAGCGAAGTATATTTTTGGTAAGTTATACCATAGAAGTATTTTTTGAGTAGATAAAAAATTTTCCAATCCTCCTTCAAATTCTCAATCCTTTTTATAGGCAAAATTGAGAAGAAGAAATAGACAATAATATTCATAAGGCTTTAACTGAAATAAGAGATGACGTAAAAAAAATTCTGTCCATTCCCCTTCCTCGGAAGATCCAATTCCCCTTCCCAATCGTTCGGGATATGTATATTCTTTATTTTTTAATATCTTTTCTCTTGCGTCACAATGTTTTTGTTTACAGAACACGATTTGTCAAATTACTACGGCGTATAAATATTTAGAGAAATTCGCGCGTGTTTTGTTTTATTTATTGCGAACAGCGGACGGTGCTTGTTTTGTTAACTGTACAATTTGTCGAGTAATAAATTAAATTTTGATAATGCATTTTATGTTTCATTGGGTTAATTAATTTTGTTTAATGCTACATGAGCTTGACAAATATAGAAATTCCTGTCCCACTTTTGAACTACAAATAGAGTATTAAATTTTATAATTATTTTAAACTATTATATTTAATTATTTCCGTATATAGTATAAATTATAAAAAAATTAAATTAAATTGTGAAATCATAAAAACATTTAATAAAATCAAGTTTTCAAAAGGAGACCACCTTTTTGGTCCAAGTAGAGTCACGACAATTATGAGAAAATTACTTAATACAGAAGAACTATAGACCTGAAAGTTGCTTGTAATGATAAAAAAAAACCCTTCTCCTGTTATGCGAGTTATTTTCTCTACCAAAACGATTTACTTATCTTTTGTTGTACAAAATCACAGATCAATACAAGTTCCGTTATGAAATAGCGCGGTGTGCGACTAATTGTCGTTGAAATGGTTCTCATCTCCGGTTTAACGCCATCTATCCGTTTATTATCGCGACAATCGCATTGAGCTTAAAATACTTTTTCAACTCATATTTTATATGCTTTTAAAACTTTTATAAATTCAGGTCACGATCCATTAAGATACGAGCATTTAGTGATCGTTTTGGATTTACTTTTGCAGATCGTTAGTATAGATTTAATTTACTAAATCTGTAATTAGGGCAGCCCTTAGTTGTGGTTTAAAAAGACGGAGTGAGGAATCGGTTATTACACTTTATATTAAACATCTTATATTTTTTTATAAAATGAAGAAATCATTTCGTTAATTTTGCCCTACAAATATTTTTCAATACTCAGAGGCACAAATACTTTTCGACTCTTTTCCAATACGTTGGGGATTGAAATATTGAATTCCAGCAATAGCGTTTCTCTGCATATCGTGTGTGTATTTTCATCTCAAAAAATATTTTAACTAAACTTTTTAATAACTGATATAAAGCTTTTGAAAATCAAAAATTAAAACACATATAGTCCAACAAATTTATCTGGCCCGCGGCCTTCTATCACCGAGCCAGAAAAACTTGTCGCACTATATTGATATTTTACATACCTTAGCGGTGGGTGAACTGGATGGCTCATCGAACAGCGCCCATATCTTAGGTTTGATCCTTTGCCAGATGCCCAGCTCTCCTGAGAGATATGCCTCCTCGTATCCAAACAGTCTGGCGATCTCTTCTTCTGAAGGCTTCTCACTGTCGATATCCAATTTATCCAGTATTGCCAAGGTATTCTATAACCAACAAAAATACATACATTTCTAAGTATACTCTTCCTTATAAGATGAAGGACGCATAGGAAGGGAAGATATTCTCTTTCTGTGTATCCCCATCCCCGTCCATTAAAGGAAGGAAAGGCATCTACAATTGCGTATGTCTATGGGCAACGGTCGCTTTGCTTTTTCAGCGATTTCAAGTGGCCACTCCCTCGTTTGCCACCTTTTAATATAAAACAGATAGGCAATGCATCTGTAATTGCGGGTGTCTACGATGACTGATGTGAATTATGGTCATTATCTTGCCGTAAAAATAAACAAAATAACTCTCATTTAGCTTCGCTGAAGAAATGTTTAATATTTAAACTGATGTCATAAAAACAGTAAAGGGTTTATGTACTGTTCACATTATGTGTCGCTTTTCAGTACGTTAAACAAAATTAACATAAAACGTGTTATGAGGTGTTATCGTTTTAAACGTACACAAGGGGTATGATATTGCCGTGTCATAAAACTGCGCTCGGTGAGTTTCCTCATTTTTTATATTTTAAAATAAGGAACAGAAAATTTAACTAATATTATAAATGCAAAAGTTTAAAGGAAATGTCTTAGAAGGTATCTCCAGAAAAGCTCAAGGGATCTCACTGAAATTTGGCACAGACGTAAAACATAGTCTGAAAGAAGACATAGGCTATTTAATGTGTTTTTTTAAGGATGGGCGCACGAACAGAAGCTTGTAATGTTTGAAAATGGCAACTCGAACTAACCAAACGAAATACGCATTTCATTAAAAGGTTTTAAACCAAAAGTCATGAAGTACATGATAATACAAAACTTAAAACAAAATGGTGTCGCATTCGCAGATATCTGACCTGCATGCTAAGTTAAGAAAAAAAAATTAAACAAAAAAAGTAATATAAAAATTCATATTGAATTTTTTTGTACTAGCTTTAATAATGTCCGGAGCGTTCGGTACAGATTAGTCTGTACGGCCAGTGTTATCCGAGCTAATGAAAAAAATGATCCCACAACATTGTCACGTTAGCTGGGTCATAATGCAACTTTGAATAATAGAAATTCACAACATATATCTCATACAATGCATTTGAAAATAATAAAAAGTAATCAGAAAATTCAGTCTTGGATAAAAAAATAAAATAAGCTACGAATAACATGTTCATGTGAAAATCCGAATGTCGCAATACAGGATTAAATCCATTATACCTCGTACTTCTTGGAACTAATCATTGGAAATCTATTTAATTTTATAGCTAATTTTATCTTTAGGTAAGCTTTAAATTATAGTTAAGAAACATACACAACAAAACATAGTACTAGGATAAATAAATTCAAGTGTCAAATATTATATCAAGTCTGAAAGTAGAAGCCGTACTAGAACAATTGAGAAGTAAAAGGTTAATTGTGAAGGTTATGAGGAGGGAAGAATCACATGTGCCAAGGAGAACATAAAGTAAGGGTGGAGCAGTACGCCGGTAGATGTAGGTATAGGAAGAGATGGATGGATTGCGTGAAAGATGACTTGATTAAGAAGATGTTGATAGATAGATTGATTTGGAGGACGGAAATCTGTTGCACCTACCCTATAAAAGTGTGACAAGGACAGTGAGATGATGATGAAACATTACGTCGGTTTCCTTTAATACAAAGTATTAACCTCAATATTATATCCAAAGAGGATAAATCTCTTGAATCTCGTCGACCATTAGTTAGGATCTGATCATTCCTATTAAGCATTATAATAGATACAAAGGGAATTGATTCGATGGCGCTCAAAGGGCCGTAAATATAATGAAGTACATTCCGCCACTGAAATCCGGATTCCCAATCTAAAAGGCAAATAAAGGTCTCGGATAAATTAAATAACAAATTGCGATTATGTCCTTTAAATGTATTGCTACCAATTTTACAAAATATTAAATCAATAATTGAAAACATGTTTAAACGCTTTTATTGGTTATCGATCTGAATCTATAACCGAGAGGAGCTAGAGCTATCTTGCTAATATTATAAATGCAAATGTATGAATGGATGGCTGTTTGTTAGAAGGTATCTTCGGAACGGCGTTGATACATTGAGATTTTGATAAATTTGTCACATTTGTAAAACATATGGACAAAAACATAGCGTACTTATTAATTTTTATTTAATTTTAAGCGGACGAACTCGCGAGCGACAGCTAATGTTCGTAAAAAAATCTCACAAGATGACTTAGCTTACCTTAAAGTAAAATTAAATAAATAAGTAAATAATATTAAAATTATTTAGAAACAACTTTAATATTATTAAATCCTCTTTTGTTATATATGGATAACCTTTTCCTTCAATGTACTCGACAAAGAGAATTACGATACGTGCTCTTATTGAGACAGGGCTCAAGTAATCCTAGAGTAGAGAGCTTTGTGTGTTCTATTCCTTTGTTTGTACTTGACATATTGGTTACTTGATCTAATGTTATCATCACGAACAAGGTAACCTGTAATACGCTAACTTAGAATAATAGAGATAGACTTTCAACATATCCGTCCATATTTTAACATTGTTAACATTGTAAATTAAATTTGTGAAATGTGAGTAGTAAGTAATTCAATATTATGCAAATACTCACATTTCACAAATTTAATTAGCTGTTCGTTCGCGCGGAATGTAAAAAAAAAAATTATGAGTAACCTATGTGTTCCTACAGATTATGTTCTACATGTGTGCCAAATTTCAGCAAGATCCATGCAGCTGTTCTGAAGAAACCTTCAAACAAACATCTAAACATTCATATTTTTAATATTAGTATGATAGTAAGTTTTTAATAAATAAAAACTCAATTATAGCGATTCCAAGTAATCTAAACCTATCAAATTCTAACTGCTTATGTAGTATTTGTGAAGTAAATCTATGTATATAATCAAAAGTATATATAATATTTCAATAAAATCTGGGACAATTTCATCGTATTTAGTTGCAACTTAATTATTTCTATCATTTAAAATAGAAACTGTAGCGCAACAATTTTGAATAAAACATGTTAACCAAGTGTTAGGTAAAGTCCGACTTCTATAAACCTCGAGCCGTCCGTCTGTTGTCTGATTAAAGCTCGCTTCGCTGGATTTAGCTATTGATCAGTGATTGAAATATATTCTTAATTTTATTTGTACAAAGTATCTCTATTAGATTATTTTGTAGAGATATTTGTTTGGTGTTACTATTTGCTTGTAACGAATTAACTTAACTTGGATTTTACTTAATCGATTTCAAGGTTTCATTCACCATTATAATACTTCTTTGAGTTATATATTAACTTGACCAGAAGTATATAATGCGAAAACAAAATCACTCATGTGTCGCAACGCTTTGTTTACCATATGTCTAAGCTTGGTTCATGACGTTTTGGATATGTCAAAATCGACCAGCTCTTACTGCTAGAGCCATCTACTGATAAACAAGAGAACTTAGTTGCGCACCTAATATATTGACAGGAATATCAGACGTACATTTCCTATCACCTGTGCGAAGCAAGACCATGTCAAGTTGACAAAAATAAATCAAGAAAACATCATTGGCTTGAATGTTTGAGATATTTTTACTTTTATTATATCGTCAAAAATGAGAAACTTAATCTTAATTTTAGTTTTACACTCTGTACACACTACTAGTTAAAGTACGTGATGTTTTTGTAACAAAGTATACTTATCTGTGAGAGACGGACGTGTCGGGAGTGACCATGTGTCCTAATCCCGGATAATGGAGACGAGCTCTTTGATTGCAACATTCGCTTTTACTGTACGCTATAGATCTAATGATATCACCGTGTTTAAAAGTTAAAAAGCATATGGATTTGTTAATAAGTAATTTAATACGTTAAGTTAAAAGTAATCAGACAGTTCCCTAAGTTAAAAGTTGATTGAAAGTAAATTAAGCCTTATAATGTAAACTTGCAAAGTTAAGTTTAAGGTTTAAGTCATTAAGTTAAGTAGCCGAAAAAGTACTTTGTCATAAACTTTCATTTATTAAAATCTATTATGATTATTATACACAAAATAAAACATTATATAAAAGACGGAAAAAATATTGATAAAATATAGTAGGATCTTTTTTACTTCACTGTGAAACACATTGAGCCCATCCGAAACAAATAGTAAAAAAGTACATAACAATACTTTATTCTTTACATAAAACTACGACCAACTTTATGTGTTCGTACGTGAAAGTAATAAAAGACGAGAATGTATTCTATTTACCGATTGACATACATATATGAGTTCGGAATTGTAAGATATTTCATAGCGTGAGTAATAAATGCCATTTATATATCATCGTCGCAAAATATATTTACAAGTACACAACACATTTGTAGCTAATTTGTATATCTTTATATACAAAACAAGCGTTGGTGGTTCAGTAGTTATGACATGTAATCTGCATGGGTTCAAATCTCGCTATGTACCAATGTGTTTTTCAATATTCGGTTTAGTTATGTACATTGATCCGATGATTTTACGGTGATGTGTAACATCGTGATCTGCTAAGAAATTCAGCGATGTGTATGAAGTTAACCTGCAGTGGGCTAACGTAGTTGACTATAGTCTAATGACCCCAAACTTAGAGTAGGCTCTGAACTCCTCAGTAGAGACGTATATTGATGATCTTATATAAAACAAGATTATATAGTATTTATATATATTAACATTTTTTTCATAACATCCTGTACAGTTGTCAGTCAAGAATTTATAATAAAACTTATTCTGAAGTCATCAAATTATGTTAGTAATGAAAACAGAAAGCGAATCAAATATACAAAAGTTGGGCAAATTCCTTGCGCCGCGTCAACAACTTAACCCTTTGACTGCCGGCGCGTGAAATCACATTTTATGAAGTCGTAAATTGCCGCGTTAGCTG
>NW_013533657.1:579428-590471 GCF_000836235.2 Papilio xuthus
CTTGTTAGAAACATCTGCCACGAGGGTTAATGGTATCTCATTCACTTAGACGACCTTTAAGCCTTTCGACCTTTGTTCACAACCAGAATGTATTGAGCTTTGTTACTTTTTACATTTATATCAAAGAAAAAAAAAAGGAAATTCAAAGAATAAGGTAGAGAAGGATCACGTTTTTGTAGCCGCTTTCAGTGGAGCTGCACCTTTATGAGGAAAGGAAAATTGTAAGAAGATATTTTGCATAAGAAATTAAACTCTACTTATGTAGAGTTATTATTTTTAGTACAATTGTAACGTATGCAATCTTTTTAATAAAATTTAAATAAATATTGTACAAAAATAAGAAAACAATGACTGTATACGGTAATCGCGCAAATACCGAGCATTAATATGCAAATAGTAGCTGTCGACCGCGACTCCGTACGCTCGATATAAAAAAAACTTAGTCGACTATGTTCTACATAAGAGCCAAATTTCATTTACATACCATGAGATGTTCTCGTTATAGCTTCTAACAAACATCCATTCATCTAATCATCGTATTTATAATATTAGCAAGACTAATAATCTTCCCTTTTTGGTCATCAAGGTAGACTTTTTCTTTTATAGTTATATACTTATCTAAAATAAGAAACTACACGTACTGAAGGAAAACGTTTTCCGGGTAATAAACGTGATAATTATTTAGTCTGAAACATGGTCCATTACGATGTTTCGGAGTACACGACCTCGTATTTCTTAGTTAGTACTTCAAGTAAGGATTTTCTTATATCATACATCTTGTTAATGTGCTTTACTATTTTATATCATAAGGTTGCAAACGAGCGAGTGGCCACCTGAAATCGCTGAAATAGCGAAGTGACCGTTGCCCATAGTCATACACAATTGCATATGCGTTGTCTACCTTTAATCGACGGAAAAGGGATGCACAGAAAGAAAGTATTTTCCCTTCCCATGCATCCTCTCATCCGGAAAGTCCACCTCCACTTCCCATCCTTTCTTTATAAGAAAAAGGATGGGACGGGAAAGAAGACTAAATTAGGCCTTAGGGACGCACACTCTTCAGACGAAACGCGGAATTTCTTCCATTTCACGCCTGTCTTCTGTGTGGTCGTGGTACATCACCGGGCGAGCCGGGCCGATTCGTGCGAAGATGTTAAAGCGGGCTCTACCACTGTTAAAACCAATTTTATTTCATTCATTTTTTATTTCATATTACTAACCAATGTTACTAACATGAAAAAAAAATACTCGTTTTTAGGGTTCCGTACCTCATAGAAAACAAACGGGACCCTTATAGGATCACTTTGTCCGTCCGTCTGTCAAGACTCTTTTTGAGTTATAAAATTCCTTAATAAAGTGAATACACGCAACAGACCTAATACTGAACTAAATCAATGAGCACGTTTACATTTTACAATTCAAAAATAAATATTTCAAAAAATCTATTTCCTATTTCATTATTATTATTATGATTAAATATCGTTTTAGTTTATCGTTAATTGAAAAACGTCAAAACAACGCAGTAAAACAATTAAGAGAATTTATCAAGTAATATTTCAACTCCGAAATATTTGAAAGAAAAGCTTAAACGTTCGACCCTTTTCATATTTCTGTGCTGAATGTACGAACGATCTGTTAAAACAATTTATTGCAGCGACCTCGCAGCGACGTTATCTACAACGTACAATTGCTTCGTAACAGCAAAATGGAATATGCGAACTAAACATAATATTATAGAAAGTTTAAAGTTTAAAGCGATTAATTGATTCTCCTGGGCTATAGACAAAGTTGTTTACCTGTTAAAAGTATTTACTTTTATTCTATTTTATACTGTAGGTTTCTGAGATCAAAATCCCCGTTCAAAAGATACCCTTATCTCTGTTTTGTCAAAGATAAAAGACAGAGATGACGATATGTTTTATACATACTTACGATTAGTCAGTTTTCTGTCAATTACAATCACTAGCTTTTCCATTTTGTAAAGATTAATAAGCAAATATCACGATATTTACAAAAAAAATCTTAGGAGACCGAATCTTAGTTCAATCACTCAACATATATCGTATGCTATTTTTCGCACTAAAGCAAAAGTGGAAATGGGCGGGCCATGTTGCAAGACTAGAAGATCAGAGGTGGACTGTTAGAACAACTTTATGGAAGGGACCACAAGGAAGAAGAGGAATAGGAAGACCGATTACACGATGGGAAGATGAAATAAAGAAAGTAGCCGGCACACGTGGCTGAAGATAGAGAAAATTGGGCATTTTTAGAGGAGGCCTTTACCCGAACAGGGGTTCCTCTTGATAGTTTAAAAGAAAAAAAGTAGTTACATTGTACATTTTTTTCTACCATGTATTTATCTGTACGGAAATAAATGGCTTTATTATTATTATTATACTATTTTTTGCATTTTAATTTACATAATTAAAGGTAAAGAGGTTTAATAAAGGTGAACAAACGCTAGCGTTCGTCTTTAACTTACTGTTATCAATTACTCGAGCAATTTGCGAGAATTTGGCACGACGTCTGCGACTAGATGCAGATGGGAATCTTTCCTTATTACATTACAATAACTCGTGGTGACATCATTAAAATCATTTGGCAAATTGGAAGAAACTATCACACTCATGTTCACTTAATAGTAAGTTAAAACTTAAATACAGATTTTTATATTAAAGCTAACCACTGGCAATAAGAATTAAGACCATTATGTAATTTTTCTTGATTACGTATGCTATATAAAATAGCTCAGAATAAATATAAATTTACGTAATCAAAAGCTAATTAAAAAAATTATAAGTATCAATCGACTTACGTAGAATTATACTGAAAGAAAAAAACTTTAACCATCAATCTTCCTTCTTGTCAGCCATGAGACGCCCACTGCTGGGCATAGGCCTCCCCCAAAGATCGCCACGGTGACCGGTCTTGTGCCACCTGCATTCAGGACGGTCCCGCAACCTTGACCAGGTCATCGGTCCATCTTGCGGGAGGCCTGCCCACGCTGCGTCGACCTGTCCGTGGCCACCACTCTAGGACTTTGCGGCCCCATCGACCGTCCATTCTGCGGGCAATGTGGCCGGCCCATCGCCACTTAACCATCAATCTACCGCTCTTAAATAAGTTTGACAAATAATTTTAGTGAATTCAATTAAGTTTTAAATCTAAACAAAAATACAACTAAATTTACTGTTCGTATAAATAAACATTGATATTAACGAGAAAAGATTGGATTACAAATAACAGTAGTTACCATTTCAAATGAGTACGCCCACACAGTTTAATTCGATCTGGCATTTGTCGAACCAACAAGTCTCTTGAGGACTCTGACTAATCGAGTTCGTGGTTAAATGGTATGCAAATACCAAACACATTTAATGGTTGTGAATTTTCAACATAGCTATCGACAGTTCCTTTGCTTTTTTAAAAGAGAAGTGGGCAAACATAACGAACACCGAGGTGATCAACGACACACGGACATCATGGACATCTGCAACACCAGAGGAACTGCAGATGCAGAAATGGTATGCTTGCTGAAGGACCGTAAGTGGTATTGATTATTGTTGCGCCATTTGTTTATCTGAGCTAAACAAAAAAATACTTATTACGTTTGCACTATGTTATCTTTAATAGATCGAGTGAATAGTTGACAAACAAACAAGCGAATATTCAATTTGACTTAAAAAGTTTCACCGATGCCTCTAGGTATAAGCAATATGTTAAAAGGTTGTGCTTTACCTATCTTTATTGAGTAGTGGAGAGGATGTACAGATGAAGGATATTGCCCTTTCAAATACATCCTTTCTCCCGTCAAATCGTCAATATAATTAATTAGATTCTAATGAAATTAGCTGTGTTATAACTAATCCTGTTTAAAAAGATGTATTAGGTCATTATCCTCTAGAAATTATGTTGTCATTTATTGTCTGGTAAACAAAACCGGGGCACATACTAGTGTAAAATATATCCAAGTGTTGGAACAAAACCACAATAAATTACGCTCGCCAACTAACATTTAAATTTGGTTAATAGAGATGTACGAGGCAAGTTCACTGAAGTATATTGCGTTGGATTTAGAACATATAGTACTGTAAAAAGAACAAAATGAATATTTGAGGTTACAATATACAAAAATTAAAATATACTGTTATTTTGGATTGCAAAAAGAACCCTAAAATCTAATTTTAGGAACATCGGTTATGCAGCGGCTAACCACGAGATGGAGTCCAAATACGTGTCAACCAATCTGCAAAAGACCAAGGTTGATTAAGGAATAATTACCCCTAATTTAGGGTAGTTTCTAAACCCTCTAGAGTACTCTATCGATGGAGCAGTGTAGATGACAATAACATACTTATGGAATCTTAGAGTTTTAAAGGATCTTTTGTTTGAATCATTTTTTAAAGTCATTAGTAGAAATAAATCTTTGTGAGTTGGATAGAAAATGATTTATTTAGAATTGTGTTCGTTATCTGTGGCGATGGAAACGCAGTCGGTGGTTGAGTTGATTAATGCATTTGCACGACTGAGCGGTAATGTACTTAGTGAGCAAACGTTCATTTATTTCAAATTCATTTTGTATAAAGTCATATAAAAGATGTCCTTACTTTTATATGGTTCTTATATATCTTTACATTACTTTCGTTCGATCGAATTATTTGAAAAAAAATTTTTTTTTAGTGTAACTATTTTTTTAATTCTTCTACTTTTTCTGGAAAACGTGCTTTTTGTCTATGTTGAAAATTCTTTATTTCAACTGAGAGTCAATGTAGTAAAAGTTGTTAATACATTTTATGACGATATGATTTCATCGCTGTATAAACTAAGTTAACCGAAATGTGAAAACTTAAGTCGATGCAATAATAATCTAGTTATGAGGCCGGCATCGCTCAAAATTCGTTAGCTTTTCAATTTCTCTGCCGTAAATTGGATTTAATATTCAATATATTTCGTGGAGAAAGCAAAATCACGTGGAAAAACAGAAAAGTGTGTTTTGTAACGAAATCACAGCTTTTGAAACGTTTTTTTTAATCAAAATGTGAAGACAAAATAAATCTTACTAATATTTTAAATACGAATGTTTAGATGAATGGATGTTTGTTAGAAGGTATCTCCAAACAGCTGCCTTGGTCTTGCTGAATTTTGGCATAGATGTAGTACATAATCTGGAAGAATACATAGGCTATTAAATAAGTTTTTTTTTATTCTGCGCACACAGACTCGCGGGCGACAGCCAGTATGGTCATATTTAGTATATATGTAAGATAGTTTGTAATACTATTTCCAATATATTGATGTTTATTTTAAAATGTGAATGTTGTTTGTTGTTGTATTTAGGAACAAGGTCGTAGTCTTAAAGCAATAATCGTGTTTGTAGCAAGTTTATGTCGTCGCAATTATTCCAGACTCGACGTTAACTGGTTAACGAGTTTCTCATTATACTCTTAACAGTTTCAAACACGTTAAATTCGCTATAAGTATTCTAATTATATTATATAATAAACTTAATTTATAAAACTTTGGATTTATTGATTGTAAATAGCGTGATTTAATTATTGTTTCATACATTATTATGCTCTAGTTATATGAATATACGAACAGCTAAACATCTGTTCAACATGAAAATATAAAAATTCACATTACTAATGCTACCGGAAACTGGCCTACATTTTCATGCTTTTATTATTCCGCTATTTCTCATAAATGGTATTGAAAAAAATGTTCCAAATGAGCTTTTTCATTATTGCTACAAATGTTAGAATAGAAATGGTTATGTAAAACCTTTTTATTTATACAATGTTCAGACTATGTACACGTCAAAATGACTGTTTTATTTTAGCTTGTTTTTTTCATTTATACGTCGCGAGATGTAAAACAAAACCCATTGTAATTATATTAACAATAATAATTAAGTCGGTAAAGTGTTGTTTACTAGCCGCTGTCATTTGCATTTGTTTATATTTCTACACATTGCATTGATATTGGTTTTTTGTGTTAACAATTGTTAACAGGGAAAAACGTTTTTTTATATCATAAGGTGGCAAACGAGCGAGCGGTAACCTGAAATCGCTGAAATAACGAAGTGACCGTTGCCTATACCTCCCTACCTTTAATCGACGGAGGAGAGGATGCACAGAAATATTTCCCCTTACCATGGATATTCACATCCGGAAAGTCAACTTCCACTTCCCATCCTTTCCTTATAGGAAAAAGGGTGGAAAGGGACAGAGGACTAAATTAGGCCTTCGGGACGCACGCTCTTTAGACGAAACACGGAATTGTTTCCACTTCACGACTGTCTTTCACAGGGCGAGCCGGGACAATTCATGCGAAGATGTTAAAGCGGGTTCTACCGCTGATAAAATTTTGGTTATTAAACAGTCGCTTAGCATAGATTTCTTAACAAAATGTACACTTCAATATACATTAGTATTTACTTATTATCTGTGAGTATGACATTAACAACCATTTAACTGCAATCATCAGAAATAACTTACAAACAGCAGTGAACCTTTTCCCATTAGGTAAGCAAATGAGAGAGCGGTTGTCTTCAATTAGTAGTTAGATGGTGGAAATGCATTCATTAGCAGAGGTTGGTGGCACGTTAACTAAGCAACGAGAAACGGAACTACTACGTAATTGATGTAACTAACATAATATATAGCATTATATACATATATTTAGTGGGTTTTGATAACAATGTAGAGTTCACAAAAACATTATTTAATATATTTTTTTTTAATTAAAAATAAGTAAAGTTATAAATAGAAAATAAAGATAATTTTATATATAAGTACTTATAATACTCGAATAAACACCTCAATGAGTTTTACGTAAATTATCGTATCCTTGAAACACAAGTTTTGGAAGACAAAACTTTAAACATTATTACGATTAATAAAGACATTTAGACAAACAAAATCAATAGTTTTTTTTCTTTCTTACGTTATTTTAAAATTTACAAAGCAAGTAATAATTATTAAATTAATTTAATAACCACAGATCTAAATTGTGTGATACGATTATTTACGTATAAACCATTAAAGAAGTGTTAATGTTCGTAGAACTCCCTCCTCATTAGTGAAATACTAATTAGCTGAGATTTGGTTACTAAAAATTTCGAGTCACGGTTTACTCCGGAGATTAAACACTACTAAACTAAGCCTTCATAGCGCCATATTTGTCTCGATTTTTTACTTCAATATTTGTAAGGTCAAAGAAAGTAGAAGCGTGATACTTTCAAATAAATTCAACAGATATTGAGCTATAATGTTTAATTCATGCACATATTAAATCGGATTAATAATCATATAACATGAACTAAATTATTATGTACACGAGGCTTACCACATAATTAGTTTAGTGTATGATTTCAAACAGAATACAAATGAATGATTTGTAATTCAGAAACCGGAAATGCGGAATTAGTCAACACCGGATATATGTTAATTAAACGATAAATTAGGGGATCAACTACTTTGAATAAACATAAACTTTGGAACTCCGCTCAATAGTTAGAGCTGACTTAATATTTCAAGGAATTAATCTTCATATTGATATTTAAAAACTAAAATATCATTTCCACATAGAAATACGAATGTATTTTTGTAATGTTATACTTAACCTTTCTTTACAGTAATTTGCACTGAATCTTACAGTTTTTTTTTTAATTTTTAGAACACGCAAAATGCATTTCAGTACTTATCCATCTTGGTGTTCTATTCCCTTTGTGATACTATAGTAATCTAGTCTGCATAAGTTCAAAGTTTTACGTCGTTTTCGCTTACCTACTAACATAAATAGCTGTGTTTACAGTTTCATACAAATGGTAATATATTATTTTAATTGTGGATTGTAATTGCAAATCATGTTGACTAGGCGTTCGGATAGTGGACACAGTCACAAATCTCTACTAATATTAGAAAGCGGAAGAGTTTGTTTAACGTACATCTCAGGAACAACTGGTCCGATTTGAAAGATTTTTCTTTTGTTGGATAGTCCATTTATAGAGGATGGCTTTAGGCTATATAAGATTACGCTACGACTAATAGTTTTTGTAATTCCGCGCTGACGGAGTCGCGGGCGACAGCTAGTTAGGAATTAAAAGAGAATAAAAAACTTTTTTTAATTATAACATCGTTACTCATAATTATAAAAACAAATTCTTATCTTAACCATTAAGATAAATATCATTTACAACGTACTTATGCAATTAGCGCCCTCTATCGGTATATTATGTTAATAACAGATTAATTACAACAGAATAAGGGTAGCCCAACACGACCCGACGTTACGGCGGGACGGACTGCGCTTGGTTAGGTATCAATTAGTACTATCGAGATAGTAACTGAGTAATAACTATATATGACATTATAATTTAATCTGTCTCGTAATATTGACGTTTACGCGTAGAGCAATCGCTCCATAAAGCTTTAGGAGACCTTTAAAATGTGACTATTTAATAAATAAATAATTTGAATGTAAATTTTTTATATGTTTAAATGTTCACGTTTAAAGTTTTAATAAAAAAGTTACGTTTTATAGATCTTATAAATTAAAAATATGAAAATTAAAATACGAAATAAAAAATGCTAAATCATTAAGTTTTAAGTCCGCCCCTGTAGTTTATTGCAAATCTCGTAAAAGTTTTTCAGCCTTGAACTGTTCTTTAGATTTTTTCGTTGGCGTTTTTATTTAACAGCGCTTTTATACTTTAGTGTTTCAAGTTCATAACGCAATATTCAATATTTCTTTTTTTATATTTATACTTAACCTTTTTTGTACAACAAGCACATATTGGCTAAAATTAAATAGTTACTACAAAATAGACTGAGGCAATAAATAATAACAGCGTCGGTGGCTCAGGGGTCAAGCACTTGACTTGCAATCTGCAGGTCCTGGGTTCGAATCCCGCCTTGTACCAATGTGTTTTTCGATTTCCGATTAACATATGTACATTTATTCAACGATTTTACGGTGAAGGAAAACACAGTGATGCACATATCTGAGAAGAAATTCAATGATATGTGTGAAGTCAACCAACCCGTACTGGGCCAGCGTGGTTGACTATGGCCTAGTTACCCTTGATTTAGGGTATGCTCCGAGCCCCTTGGTGGGGATGTATAGTGAGCTGATGATGAATAAATAATAAGCAATGAATGTAAATCATAATCATCAAAGCAACTGTTATTTTTACTTTTCCCTTAATAATATCCTGCCTAGCTAAACCCACATGCCAAAAGCAACATTTTTGTCTAGTTTTGCTGCAAAATGACTTAAAAATGCAACTATACGACACCACAATAACGCCTTAGTACAAGCAACATTGAGCATCCTAATAAAGTTTAATAAAAATTTGCCCAGTGGTGGGACTTAGGGATAAACAATGATTATTATAAACACCTCGTTGTTACGTCTGTTCGGAAAGTATTTCCAAATCTAATCTCAAAGCTGTCTCCTTCACTCAACGTTTATATTAAAATGACATAAGCCAATTACGAGCTCTTCGAGATTTTGTTTTCGACTTTTGGATTACGTTTTGACGTTAACTCAACAGTTCTGATATAACGTGGTTCCGCTAAATATTAAAATCAATCCTATAAAATAACTTAAACATATTTTTTACCCAAGTTACCTTTTATATAGTTCCTAGCTGTCGTCTCCAACTCCGTTCACGCGGAATTAAATTTTTTTAACAAGTAGCCAATGTGTTCCTCCAAAATTTGTTTTACATCTATGCCAATTTCAGCGAGATCCATGCAGCCGTTTTGATGATACTTTCTGACAAAAATCCAACCATTCGTCCAAACATTCGCATTTATAATAATATAGTAAGATATATTACTTAAGAAACATTTCCTTATTTGTTATTACTATATAACTCCTAATCTGTATAAAATATAATAAAAATTAACCTTATCACTGTCCCTACATGGAATTTGTCACTGTTTGTCGGCTTATCTGTGAGTTCGTGCTCGTTACTGTCAAAATTAGCTTAACCGATTTGAGTGCTATTTTCACTATCGCAATTTGGTAAGATTCACTTACTATTTAATACTAATTTCATATCAATAAAAGCATAAACAAAAACTTATTCCAGGAACAAACAGTAACAATCGTTTAAATTCATTGTATGTTGACCTCAGATTTGTTTGGTGCACCATATAAAATAGGGATCAACTTAGCATGGAGAACTAATCAAATGAGCGCAAGCTGTACTCACCTGTGTATCTCTGTGTATACTGTATGTTGACCAGCAGCACGGCTCCACCTGGTTAGAGTCCAGCCCCCAGAATTCCAGCTCCTCCTCGAACAGCGGCCCGCACACATTGGTAGGGTAGTGGAGTTTCCCTGTCCTGCCACGAAAGAATATTATTAGGCGAGTGATATTAAGATCCTTTTCCACTAAGTGATTACGCCTTAAGACTGGTCGCTATTTCTATGAGTCGCCGCTATAGTCATGTAAAAAAATAAATTGTTTATTGATTTTTTCTTTTCAACTTAGGTATCATATTGTAAAGTTTGTTGAACTAATATAGACTATAGAATCTCTCATTTCTGTTCTTTGTTCTTAATTATTGTTTTTTTTAAATTTCTGGGCAGTGTAGGTAAAAAAAAAGATAGTTTTACTGGCGTAGTTCAGATGCAATGATTACTTAACATTTGGCGAACTATCAATCGTTTAATAAGCACAAGACTTTGATTTAATACAGCTATAAAACACATATCTCTGTTTATCAACGCATTTACGAAAAAATCATTTACGCTGTTATGTATTAAACAGCGTAATAATTTTCGCCGTATAAAAAAGCTAAAAAATAATTATTTACATTCACGTATTTATGATTCAAAGAAACATAAATCAAAAGCAAAAAGTACAAAGGTCCTAAGGTAGGGCTCGTGTTCCCTTTAATAGGAAGTCTTTGATCGACGCCGCCGTCAGCTCTTCGTTAGGATTCACAACCTCTTTGTTTATCCACCCTATGGCGTTTAAACTACAATTGTTTAAAAATAGGACCTTTTCTACACGACTGACGAAGGATG
>NW_013533657.1:596600-599023 GCF_000836235.2 Papilio xuthus
AAAAAAATGTTAGTTCCGATTATTCAACAGTAAATAAAAAAAATCGCGAATGATTTGTATCGTATGTATAATTCGATACGTCCGATTACAATGAGAAAAATGACAAAAACATAGTTAAAAATAAAAAAGTAGTATTCCCTGAAATCTGCTCTGTGCTTCGTATTTAAATTTACCAAACGAATATTCGGGTTCTACGATGCCCTCAGGGCCCCTACAGCTTTTAGGTAAGCAAATGTTTTATTCCAAAGGGTAAAACGTACAAAATACCTATGTTTCCATGTTAATAGGCTTTGCTTATATTTCTTCAATATCTTGTTTAATTTATTTATTAACAATCCAATTTCACAGTAACAATATTAAAAATTATAAACCACAGTGGTAACAAGATAGGTATTATAAAGTAGAGCATCAGTAGCGCAGAGGTTGAGCACAGATTTATAATCTACAGTCCTAGTTCGGTTCCCGCCATGTACTAATGTAGTTACTAATTTAGAATTTCATAAGTACAAGTATCCAATGTTCTTACGGTTAAGGAAAACAACGTAATGCAATCTTTACATATCGGCGAAGAAATTCAAAGCTGTGTATGAAGTCAACTCGCACTGGGTCAAGCGGTTGACTGAATCCTTCTTACCACTATGTTAGGCTCCTACCTCCTTGGTGATGAATATTTACGATACTATTTGGAACTAGTTCGAAAAAAAAATCATATAAAAATAGTCGATTATAAATAAAGTTTAAAAGTGAATTTATTTGCTTTTGACCTTGAAATGGCGTCAATATATTGCCCAAAGAATTACCATATCAAAGTTCCTCGTCTTCTGCGTGTATGTAAGGGCGATGCCACACCAGCGAAGTAGAAATGGTAATTCATATTTTTTTAAAGAAATTATCATACCAAGAGACGGCCAGTTTAATTTGTGTTGTGTTATTTTATTCTGTGGCATTACTGTTATAATAGAAAAAAAATTGTTCTATTCATTTGCAATGTAAATAAAGATACACTTTATAAGATGAAGTTGAAGTTGATGCTCGACCAAGTTGTTAAGTTATAATAAGAATACTAAGTACTAAGTTGCGTTACATTGAGTTATGAATTTCTTTTTTACGCTACCTTAAAATTTGAGCATTAATATAGCTGTTTTATTTTGGAATATCTTACTAATGTTATAAATGTGAATGTTTGTACGTTTGGGTGGATATTTGTTTGAAGGTAACTTCTGAACTGCTGCATTGGTCTCGCTGAAATCTGGCATAGATGTACAACTTAGCCTGGAAGAACACATAGGCTACTAATTAAGTTTTCTTTTTATTCAGTCGCGGGCGATAGCTAGTTTTCTATAATGTCTATGCATCTACTTCCGAGAAACTTTTTCATAGTATATACATTATTTGACAGTAGTAAACACATCACGCACAATACTTTAGTACGAGATATTGAGACGGGTTATTTCTCTCGGGACACTTCGCGGTCTCGAACTATAAAAATATTTTAACAACCCACGGCCCGAAGCAATACTTTAATATTAGAGAGTAAATGTTAAATTAAATACCCTTTCTTAAAATTTTAATACTTTTGTTAACAAATGTTTAGTTATTTTATGAAGGAAAGAGAAGAGTTAATTAAAATAAAAAGTTAATCTTTATAGATTCTTGTTTTATAAACAATACTTCTTTTTTTTTAATATCTAAGCACAGTTTTTTTCCAACCGGCAATTTACACAGTCCGGGTATTGAATCATTGCGAAATTTCGTCTTCTTGCGTACAAATCCATCGAACCTACCTCACAAATAATCCGAAGGGAACAAACTACAGTTGATATTTACATTTCATTGCTATAAAACAACTTAGAACCTTCAGTGAGACGAGTTTATTTCCCCCGGGCAACAGTCCCCTATGTTGGTATAGTCGCACGCTAAACAAACCCATTGTAATACGGTACAAACTTCATCCATGGAACCGAAAAAAATGTTTACCCAAAGTTGTAAGTAAAGATCACCTTGGTTTAAGATCAATATTTGTACTTTGATCGTTAATTGAAACGAAGAAATATAAATTGGGTACAGTCAGCTACATAAATATATATTCACAAAGCTTCAGAAACTTACGCACGCTTTTGGTTCTTATGTATGAACAAATCTGTCCGTATGTTTTTACGAGAACACGTTCTAAACGAAAACGTGGATAAGTATTTTTAAACCGACGGCCTAACCAAGTTTCTAAAGTTATGTAAATGTATAATTATTTATGCAGCTGACTGTACAATTCACACTGAAATATTAATAAACTTTTGTTCTTCAATGTACAGATATCATAACCTTTGAAATCAGTAGGATATATCAATTAGTAAATAAAAATATTCGTATGAAAACCAATTTTAATTTCGTCCTTCGAATTAAATTTAAATTAAATATTAATCTGT
>NW_013533657.1:600362-607678 GCF_000836235.2 Papilio xuthus
TCGTATGTCTGTCCGCAAGGTCGCGTTTGTTTCGGGTAATTTCTGGGTCGGTCGACAGATTTTGACGGGACGATGTCTAGATAGTAGCTACAGGCGGGCATATTATAGCGCTAGTTGATCATATCAATGGACAAAAACCCCTTCATTTATTCACCAACGAGGAAGATTTATATTTTATTACTAAGTTGCCAGTTGAATTCCTGTTAGCTTTATATCTGGATCCGTAGTAAAAGATTTTCTTCAACTGTGTACATATTATGAATAATTAAAAATCTTTATATTTTATTCAATACTGCAGGCTTTTGCATCGCATCTAGTAAAAGTTACTAATAATATAAACCAAACTTCTTACTAATATAATAAATGCGAAAGTTAAGATGGATGGAGGGATGGATGTTTGTTTGAAGATATCTCCAGAACGGCTGAACGGATCTCGATGTAATTTGGCATAAATATAGAACATAGTCTGGAAGATAATATCGACTAGTAATTAAGTGTTTTTAAGTTCCTCGAGAACGCGGACACAGTCGCGTGCGTCAGCGAATATAAGTATTTATACATTGAAGAAATAATATTCCCTACGTGTTCTGACCCAGTCTCTTTTTTCTTGATCGAGTTCTAAGAAAGCTTTCCTTATAATCTTGTTTATTTAATTACTTTAATTATCTGCTATGTTACAGCGGCAACTTCGTTAAGGATCGCACGTAAAGTCGGCAAAAGAAAATAAAGTAATTGCATTTAATATAATTAATAATTCTAATTAATTACTAAGAAGGCTTTTCGTTACTTTACAAAAAGCTAGAAACAAAAAATTTCAAGACTATTTTAATGTCTCACATATCTTAAAGTACAATCTTACTAATATTATAAATGCGAATGTTTGGATGGATGTTTGTTTGAAGGTATCTCCAGAAAAGCTGAAGATCGATGAAACTTTACGTACATATATAACATAGTCTGAAAGAACACATAGGCTACTAATTAAGTTTTTTTTATTACGCGCGGACGGAGTAACTAATAATTTTACATCGTACGTCACCTTTAATTAGTAGTTGTTAAAGTTAGAAACAAAAAAAATGTTAGTTCCGATTATTCAACAGTAAATAAAAAAAATCGCGAATGATTTGTATCGTATGTGTAATTCGACAAGTCCGATTACAATGAGAAAAATGACAAAAACATAGTTAAAAATAAAAAAGTAGTATTCTTTGAAATCTGCTCTGTGCTTCGTATTTAAATTTACCAAACGAATATTCGGGTTCTACGATGCCCTCAGGGCCCCTACAGCTTTTAGGTAAGCAAATGTTTTATTCCAAAGGGTAAAACGTACAAAATACCTATGTTTCCATGTTAATAGGCTTTGCTTATATTTCTTTAATATCTTGTTTAATTTATTTATTAACAATCCAATTTCACAGTAACAATATTAAAAATTATAAACCACAGTAGTTACAAGATAGGTATTATAAAGTAGAGCATCAGTAGCGCAGTGGTTGAGCACAGATTTATAATCTACAGTCCTAGTTCGGCCCCGCCATGTACTAATGTAGTTACTAATTTAGAATTTCATAAGTACAATTATCCAACGTTCTTACGGTTAAGGAAAACAACGTAATGCAATCTTTACATATCGGTGAAGAAATTCAAAGCTGTGTGTGAAGTCAACTCGCACTGGGTCAAGCGGTTGACTAAATCCTTCTTACCACTATGTTAGGCTCCTACCTCCTTGGTGATGAATATTTACGATACTATTTGGAACTATTTCGAAAAAAAAATCATATTAAAAAAGACGATTATAAATAAAGTTTAAAAGTGAATTTATTTGCTTATGACCTTGAAATGGCGTCAATATATTGCCCAAAGAATTACCATATCAAAGTTCTTCGTCTTCTGCGTGTATGTAAGGGCGATGCCACACCAGCGAAGTAGAAATGGTAATTCATATTTTTTTTAAAGAAATTATCATACCAAGAGACGGCCAGTTTGAATTGTGTTGTTTTATTTTATACTGTGGCATTACTCTTATAATAGAAAAAAAATTGTTCTATTCATTTGCAATGTAAATAAACATATACTTTATTAGATGAAGTTGAAGTTGATGCTCGACCAAGTTGTTAAGTTATAATAAGAATACTAAGTACTAAGCTGCGTTACATTGAGTTATGAATTTCTTTTTTACGCTGCCTTAAAATTTGAGCATTAATATAGCTGTTTTATTTTGGAATATCTTACTAATGTTATAAATGTGAATGTTTGTACGTTTGGGTGGATATTTGTTTGAAGGTGACTTCTGAACTGCTGAATGGGTCTTGCTGAAATTTGGCATTGGCATGTAACACTTAGCCTGGAAGAACACATAGACTATTAATTAAGTTTTCTTTTTATTCAGTCGCGGGCGATAGCTAGTTTTCTATAATGTCTATGCATCTACTTCCGAGAAACTTTTAGAAAGTATATACGTTATTTGACAGTAATAAACACATCACGCACAATACTTTAGTACGAGATATTGAGACGGGTTATTTCTCTCGGGACACTTCGCGGTCCCGAACTATAAAAATATTTTAACAACCCACGGCCCGAAGCAATACTTTAATATTAGAGAGTAAATGTTAAATTAAATACTAAAACCCTTTCTTAAAATTTTAATACTTTTGTTAATGAATGTTTAGTTATTTTATGAAGGAAAGAGAAGAGTTAATTAAAATAAAAAGTTAATCTTTATAGATTCTTGTTTTATAAATAATACTTCTTTTTTTTTAATATCTAAGCACAGTTTTTTTCCAACCGGCAATTTACACAGTCCGGGTATTGAATCATTGCGAAATTTCGTCTTCTTGCGTACAAATCCATCGAACCTACCTCACAAATAATCCGAAGGGAACAAACTACAGTTGATATTTACATTTCATTGCTATAAAACAACTTAGAACCTTCAGTGAGACGAGTTTATTTCCCCCGGGCAACAGTCCCCTATGTTGGTACAGTCGTACGCTAAACAAACCCATTGTAATATGGTACAAACTTCATCCATGGAACCGAAAAAAATGTTTACCCAAAGTTGTAAGTAAAGATCACCTTGGTTTAAGATCAATATTTGTACTTTGATCGTTAATTGAAACGAAGAAATATAAATTGGGTACAGTCAGCTACATAAATATATATTCACAAAGCTTCAGAAACTTACGCACGCTTTTGGTTCTTATGTATGAACAAATCTGTCCGTATGTTTTTACGAGAACACGTTCTAAACGAAAACGTGGATAAGTATTTTTAAACCGACGGCCTAACCAAGTTTCTAAAGTTATGTAAATGTATAATTATTTATGCAGCTGACTGTACAATTCACACTGAAATATTAATAAACTTTTGGTCTTCAATGTACAGATATCATAACCTTTGAAATCAGTAGGATATATCAATTAGTAAATAAAAATATTCGTATGAAAACCAATTTTAATTTCGTCCTTCGAATTAAATTTAAATTAAATATTAATCTGTAACACTTTAGAGTCAACATTTTTTAGTTCAAATTGTAAAACAGATTAAAGACATCTTTCTGTGAAAACTAGGATACAGTTACACGAGAACTTCTTTATAAAGACGCGCTATTCAGGAAGGGCCTCTTTGTACCCTCGTCAACATATAGCAGGGCTTTTATCATGTCATAATTATATGCTTGCGGCATAAAAGAATTAAAACGTAGCTTTTAAACAACATAAAAGTTACATTACGAATTTTCATATACGTATTTTAATTCTACCAAAGATTTAACAGCATCTAGATATATATTGTAGTCAAAATAGGATTCCCTTAGTGTTGATTTCATATGGGAATTATATATTTAGTGTAATCTTTTGCGGAAGTGAGCTATTAATGTGGGTTTCCGATTATAAAACTAATCAGTATACAACCAATTTGATACTATATACTAATGAAACGGAAAGATTTTAGATTCAGAAACCCACTGAAAGTATGCTAGTTTCACACGAGAGAAGAACAGAATTTCTACGACAGGTGGCGTGTGCAAACAATAGCTACTACACTGTAAATTGTTATTATTATACTGCCCTCGTGTAACGCATAAAGTAAGAACAAACTCCAAAGAATACGTACGTATATTTTTGTTAAATTTAGTGCATTCAAAATGCTATCAACGCAGTTTTACATTCAGTTCTGGTCTATATCAGTTGTTTCAGTGAGCTACGATAAAATTCCACTGACATTTATTACTTTTACATCGCCTATTTACAAGTTCAAAGCAATGAAAATGCTCTAAAATTAATCTAATTGCGTAAGTCTTTATTTATGATTTTCGAACACTTGTATATTTGAAAACATAGCTCTTGCGTCAAGGATCTTTGTTACGTTCAAATCAAGCATAATGTAGGACTAGGCTAAAGCATTTTGTGGGTGAGGTAGGAAAGCAAAAATCCTATGCAGCCTCTCATAGAATGAACATAGCTATTTACAGCTGAGATGATTGTAATTCTTATTTTGCCTATCAGCTAACTTCTCTTCTGGCAGAATTACAACTGTAGCAATTGTATTGTGACTTAAGAACTTGAACTGTCTTTTTACAAATGTCAATTTGTTTTTCTTATCAGCTTTTAACGTAAAGATACGTGTCTGTTTAATAAATACAATGTAAGTCGATCTCAAATACTCATGAATATTCATCGTTTAAATAGCACAAAGAGTCTCAACGGAGCAATTTATGATCAAGTTATTGAGAATTTATGGAAAATCTATTTAAGACTTATTTATTTAGTTAAACAAAAAATTACTTATATTTTCTCAGTGGATAAATTAGTTCGTAATCCTTTAATATAGAAAAAAAACTTTAATAACTTATTCTAGACTAGCTATCGCCCGCGTACCTATCCACGCGGAATTAAAAGAAAACATAATATGCTAAATTTCAACCTGATCCATGCGGTTCTGAAGATAACCTCCAACAAACATACATCCATCCATCAAAACATTCGCATTTATAAGAAGTAAAGAAAGATGCGTTTTTTATCCTCATGATTTTTTTGTATTTTGATTCAGTGTTAAGTCCATAGTTTATATGGTTAGACAAAAACATATAAACTATTTAGCGTAGAGTCACAATGTTGGCTAAACATTATGTTTTATTGGCACCTGCACAATATCGATGTAATGCCAGTTTCATTGTTACATTTATTGTTTCTTCATATAATTAACGTTGCAATCGGTAATAAAAAATCTATTTTATTTCGGTGTAAATCAATCTAAACGGAAGTTTAAATAAAAAAAATGCTATTTTTAGATATTATTAATTGGAATCCCTTAGCGCGAATGACGTGCTTTCGTTACAAAGTCAAGTGTCAGAATGATTAGTAAGGTGACATAAATGTCGACATTTAAGTAAGGTTAGTGTTGCGCCAGTACACCGGCACAGTGTCGGATTTTCTTCCTAACACTATTAACATTTTTTAAGAAACCATCTTACTAATTTTATAAATGCGAATGTTTAGATGTATGGATGTTTGTTTGAAGATATCTTCAGAAAGGCTGAACGGATCTTGACGTTGAAATTATACAAACACATATGGAACATAGTCTGGTAGCACTCTTTGGCTACTTATTATGTTTTGTTTAATTCCGGGCGGACGGAGTCGCGGGTGACTGCTAGTTTTTATGTAATTTGCTGTTAACTAAATAGAGAAATGACAATATGTTGTTTTTGTTCTCTATTCGTTTATATTGTTTCGTTTCGTGTCTTCTAACCGAATTCTCTTAATCGCCCTTCCAGTTGATCACTACCAGTACGTCAAAAATATTCCAATTTTTTACCAATCTCTCACAACCATGAAATATAATCTGAATGGTTTGAAATACACAGGGCATTTGTCAGTTGTGCCTTCTGAAGTAGAAAGGATATAACTAACGTACATTTGTTACGTCAAGTGAAATTTACGATTGCGCCCCGGGTCGACAATACGAGTGCGCGTGACGTTACGTATGGCCAGGACCAATTGACTGTATAATTACGTAATAATAATTGTACATAAAACAATTGAACTGTAACAACTATATAACAACTAACACCTGCAACCTACAGGGATACTCAGAGATCACGGGACCTCAGAGACCACGGCCAAATTAGCCTCCGCAATCCACTTTTCGCCTTTGCGGAGGACAGAACGTGAAGGGTGGCAAGTCGCGCCGACGCCTTTTTCTCCTGGAAACCCACACATACCTTTTTGCTGCTATGTGCAAATTGCATCACAATGTTTTCCTTCACCGTAAGAACTTCGAATAAAAGTACATATGTAAATAGAAAATCGAAAAACACATTGGTACATGGCGGGATTCAAACCCAAGATCTGCAGATAGTTCTTAACCACTGAGCCACCGGCATAAAACGACTCTGAATCACATTAAGAGTTTCTACTCACACGCTATTTACCTGTTCAGTGTGATTTTATGGTTTAACTAAAAAAAAATAGTTATTAAAATATAAAGGTAGATAATTGAACGTAGAAAGTTGAACCAGTTGTTATCAAAGTTTAATAGAATTCGTGTGTATTCAGTAAACAATGCGGACTGCTCAGTTAGCGAGAAGTTTGTCAACAAAAGACTTTCAAATCTCAAGCCGTACAGTCGACGTTTTCCGCTTGTTGACTTCGGAAACCGTGTGAATTTACATTATAAATACAGGCCTTTCAGGATTTATATAACAGTAATATACAATCAGAAAAGTTTTACTTAAATTAAGGAAAGAAACTTAAAACAAATTTTATGTTTTATTGGAAAGTAAGTATGGACAGTGGTAGAGCCCATAGACACATGAACTGCACGAATGACCCTCTCTCGCTGGTCAATACCACGACCACACAGAAGACAGAATTATACTGGAAGTAATTTTGGGTTTCGTTTTACCGAACGCCATGTTCTGGTTGTCTTCTATTTCCCAGTTTGTACTAAAGAAAAGATGGGAAGGGGACGCGTCTTTAACGTGGAAATTGGACTTATAAAAAGGCATGACTTCTGTCTAAGTCTAAGTCTGGTAGCCGTTTGCTCGTGCGTTTGGATATTTTTTAAATTTAAACTGAATTAATTTATCTATTATTACATAGAAATGTAAATAATTATTAAATAAGGCTTCTATAATGTTTTCAGACGTAATAAATCATGTCGATGAATAATTGGGTCAGTAATTGACATGTTTGTAAGCGCGCAGTCAATTGAGCCTCTGTTACTGACGCTGGAATAGTGACTAATGGATGCTAAATTAATTTACTGTTACTTATACTAGCTGTTACCCGTGACTTCGTATGCGAGTAAAA
>NW_013533657.1:613955-619701 GCF_000836235.2 Papilio xuthus
CTAACACTTTCTCCCTAAGCGGATACACATGTGATCAGCTTAACTGAATTGAATACACGTACTCGTAGTACTTAAGCAAATATTCTCCGCAGGGAGTGGTTGTAACTTTTGTACACGCGCGAAGAATCCTATCCGTCTGAAGACCGCTTGAATTACAATCAATTGATTGATCTGAAGTGAGTGGGATTATTTATAACCAAGTCTTGATTTTCTTCTGATTAATTTCGACGTACGATATAAGGGTGTGTATATGGTGGACGAATATTATTTATTTATTTTTTTATAAATATTGAAGCATGGTAAAAATGTTATTCTTAGCGTGAGTTTGTTTTTCTGAGAGACCTACACTAAAATTTGTCATAATGTCAGTTTTTTTTAAAAGAAAAGACATACCAATTTTAGTATTTTTTTACGATTTATCTTTTCATAATGTCAATCCACGAATATTTAGTATAGAATGCATTTAAATTCCTTCCTATACGCATAAAATTTATAGTAGTTATTTTGGCATTCAGTTTTGAATAACATTTAATTTCATAAGAAACTAAATCATAGTATTAAAATGTTCTTTAAAATACTTTTACGTGTTTCTGTTATCCGCTTTTCTTGTGTATTCGCTTATTCTCCAATAATATGTAGTCTACCTTATTTGATTTCCCTAAAGGTTACCTGAGATGTGTGTTGTATTATTACAGCCTTTCAATACTATTGCTTGTTGATTTGTTTTCTTAGATTGATTACTTTCAACAAGGTTGTATGTATTTAAAAAAATACAGCGATGGTATTAAACGAAGTAGTGATTGTATTGTGTCTTGGTACAATAAATATCATTTTTCAAAACAGCCATTTTTGTCTTAATTAAAGATATAGAAATGTTCATTATAAGTTAAAGGTTCTAAACATTATATTATACTTAAGTTATTGTTTATCAGAGTTTGAAAAACATAAAAAAGATATTTTGTAATATAAAATTACAGTTACGGCTTTTTGCGTAGGACCTGCTTTATTAATATGTGATCTCAATAAGGGTTGTTGATAAGAAAAACTGGATATCGTTTACGTAAACAGACATTACCTTTGTGTAAATCGCATTAGTTTTGTACTATAAGAATCTCGTTAACAGGATATCTTATTTTACGGACGACTTTCTCTAACCTTTTACAAAAAATATCCACCGGATTATACGAACAAAATCTCTACGGAGAAGATTACGAGGGATATTTTTTGGAAGCTTTGATTTACCTTTTAATATACATTTTTTCTTTATTATTTACAACCGGCCTGTTCCAACACGATTGGATTTTTAAACATTTTATGACAATATTAAATATGTCCATGTTACTAGGGGATGTCATAATATTTAATTGTAGCAAAATTATGTAGCTACAGGATGATCTATTTTATTGGAGTCGAATTTCTAAGTCAATTTAAATTTAAATTTTAACAAAGTTAGCTTAGAAATGTAAAATTTAAGTTCCAAGAATATTAGTTTAAAAACTGTCCTACCCAAGATAAAATCCTGTTAAAACTTTAAGGCTGTTTTAATAAAATAAGCGTGTTAAATTTGTATAATATTTTGATATGATATTATTAAATTTACAATCTGTTTTACGTAATCAAACAAAACATGTATCGATTATATAAAAACAATTCATAAGATCTGTTCTAATATAATTTCTTTGTTTTTTTTTGTTTGCGTTGGGAAAATTAGAAATGTATTTTTTTACAAAAAACGATTATCCACGAAACATATTAACGTTTTTCTTAAGTACTCTCTTGCGTTCCATTTAGGCAATAAAGCGATTCGTTTTCTCTTCAAATATAAACATAACAAAGTCAATATTTGTCGATGAAACGTGGCTCATAAGTTAATTGAATATTGATTTTATTTACAAAAAATATGTGCGAAAAAAAAATGCTATTTGATTCTCCTTTTCTATCGCCCGTGACTTTGGGTAGGCACCGAGCCCCTCTGAGGGGACGTATAGTGAGATGATGATGATTTTCACTCTTATATTTTATTTTATAAACTAGCCGTCGCCCGCAACTCCGCCTGTGCGGTTTAAAAAAAACTCGCGGCGAGATCCATACAGCCGTTCTTAAGATACCTTCAGACAAACATCCATCTATTCATCTATACATCCATCCAAATAATCGTATTTATAATGTTAGTAAGATAAGAAGTAATATCGAAGTAGGACATTTTGTAAAGATCAAAAATAAATGTTTCGGAAAAACATTGTTAAAGTCGATACTAGAAATATTCAATTCAAACGATATATCAGCTGCCACCGATACTTGTATGCAAAATAAACTTTTCACTTGATCCGCGGCTTTTCTTTAACATCTGCCACGATACTGAAGGGACCGTGTTAAACTTTAACATTCTTTCAGCTACTTAGCAAGATTTATTTTATTTTACACTTATTTTTCAAGTCTTTAATTTTAGTTTACATACATACTACAACGGGGACGAATCTACGAATCGGAAGTGGAAATGGATTTTCCGGATAAGAGAATGCATGAGAAGGGAAAATATTCACTTTCTGTTCATCCCCTCTTCCGCTGATTAAAGGTCGGCAATGCATCTGCAATTGCGTAAGTCTACGGGCAACGGTCGCTTCGCTTCAGCGATTTCAGTTGGCCGCTTACTCGTTTGCCACCTTTAAAATAAAAAAAAATCCAACGTAAACTCCTATATACAACAACATAAATAAGTTTATTTCACTTCTCCAATGGTTTAAACGTGCTTCTTATACATAAATGCTTTACGTAACATTTCTGTATACATTTATGTAATGGATACATAATATACATTTTGAATGTATAACGCGTTTTGATATCCCTCAGTATATCCATTATACGAATACCTTAATCATCTAATGGATTATTTAAGAAACTAGATTCGCGAATGTAATGGATATTTTTATTTATTTATCTTGCTTTGAATCCATGAGCTACAGATGTAAATATTATTTTATTTCTTTAGATATGGTAACCTCGATAACCACATAATATGTTTATTATCTTTTTAATCTATCTTGAGTATATAAGAAACGTAAGGTATATTAATGCAGCTGGTGTATATACCTATATAACTTGCTAGTGATACTAAGTGGTCACTTAATAGTTCTAACAAACTAAGTAAGTGAATAGTTTGTTTCGGATACAACTTAAGTAGAGTTTATCGCGATTTAAGTTCGCAACCAAGTACTATTTTACCTCCACAAGTAGTTTGAAATGGCGCTGGTCAGTTTAAATTCTTTAAAGTACGCAAAAGTTGTAAGCATTCTTCTACCGTAAAGCCTTTTGTACACAAGACTACGTAAATCTTGGAAACACGTCGATTTTAAATAGCTAAGAGACTTCGCATTGCAACGTCATAGAGGTCTGTTAACAAGCACGTGTTGCCAACATTAGGTTCTTTCGTCAACTCCAGTTGCTCGTAATCTATTTGTCAAGATTGGTATGAGAAAAGTCGTTGCGATTTTGAATATGGCTGGGCAAATCTATACATTTGACATACAGTTGAGTATTAGCCGTATAGACGATATTCTGTAATATTCGAACAATCGATTCGCTTTGACGATTCAACATTCTGTGTACGGAACGCGCTATACGATGCTCGCGACGCACGTGTACGGCCTTAGAGATATAATTGAGAACTTATGTATACAATGATAAGGTTTTCGATACATTGTGAGAACGACATTCACATCGCAAGAAATAAAGATTCTCAACTGTGTGCTTCAACATAATTATAATTATAAAATGTAAATAGAGTTAATTATATATCTTATGTGTAAACAAAACGACGTGTTGCCGGATATGAGATATAAAGCCGAAACGTGGGTCTATAAGCCGTTGAAATAAGTTGTAGTCACGTATACTATAGCAGAGAGGGGGGCTATTTCGATATATCTATGTAATATGAAGGGGGGCTATTCTCATAATTAATATATTACTAATATTATAGATGCATGGATGTATGTTTGTTTAAAGGTATCTCCAGAACGGTTGAACGGATCTTGATAAAATTTGTGATACATAAAAAACTAAGTCTCGAAGAACATCGAACATAGGCTACGTATAATATTTTTTTATTATTCTTCGCGAAGGGAATCGCGGGCGACAGCTAGTATATTAAATAAAAGGGGAGTATTCTTATATGTTTACTTGTATAGAAATACTGAAGAACCAGTATTATTGTCAAGTAAACATTGTATATTTCTCTGATAAGCCCTCGGATGACAAAGTACATTTATCAAACGCTCAAATAATTGTATCCAAACAAGAAACAATTACATTGTTAAATTGAATCCGTTTGAATAAAACACTTTTGATAAAATAAAACAAGTCTAATCGAATCTTTTTTAAATAAATAAAAAAATGTAAACTTTCAGAATTAAAATAAATATGTTTTAGCAAATGCGAAAAATTGGCAAATTTTAACTACTATTTTTTTCTAAGGCTACTCGAGAAGGTTATATTACTTACATAATAATCAATAATGAATAAAAAAATGAGGTGAATTTTTTTAGAAAAAAAAATCTTAATACCTTTATTAAAAATAATTGCAGCTGAGTGTACATTATCATTGCCAGCTCATCATTTATATTTTAATCTGATTACGTTTGGAAAGTTTACTTCAGTCTATACATTATAAACAGCGGTGTTCTCGCTACACAGATGATGCCATAGTATTTATTTAGTCTTCGCATCACTCACAAACTTCAAAGGCAAGCCGCCACTCAGCTTTGAAAGCTCGTTTTAACTGAATACAAATTTATCTTGCACAAATCACTTGCATTACAGCATTTTACATATAAGTTTCGTTTACGAAAAAATGACGTGTTTTTGATTCTCTTTATCTTCGTAGTTTTGTTGAAAAATTTTGTATATCTTTAAAAAAAAATCAACAATTTGTACCATTTTAAATGTTCATAATAGTAAAATTTCATGATTAATTTCGTTTCTTTTTATTCAATAAATATTAATTATTAACTTCGCCAATGTATTTAAAAAATATATTTTTCTTTAGAGTTTCATTAGAAAACTACTTTAAATAATAGCAAAAGTTAAACTTAAAAAAATACTACAAAGAATGTTCAGTTTTCTTTAACTTTGTCAAGTTGGGCTTCGTAGTCTAAAGTACGACATAATTTCAGTATTGGCCTGTATTAAAATGCTGAAACTTCGTATAAGACGAAAACTGGGTTACTTGTAACATTTTCTTGGAATGTAGAAACTTTGAATGGGGGAATGAAAATCGAAAATAATTTTAACTTGAATGAGTACTATCGGAAAAGTTTGAATTGTTAATAAGTTCATAATGATGAATTAAATCTATACATAATAAATAAAGATTTGTGTTCATGTAATATCAAGAAGAAAAAAATTATTTCGTACACGTGTAATATTTGCGTAGGCGATAACGAAAACCAATTTTTAAATTTCTGTCTATATGTCCGCCAGGCCGCATTTGGTTATATCTGGCGGGGCTGATTTTGACATGACTGATGCAGGGGGCCGGCTACTTTAAATGCTGCGCTGACGAAGTCGCGGGCGACCGCTTGTTATAAATATTTTATTTTATTTTTGAAAATTATTAGCAGATTTTTTTTGTAAATTTACTAATATTTCTTTTATCATTTCAACTAAGTTCTAGGCTTGTGCTAGGATATGGTTTACGACAATAGTCGAATGGCGGGATTCGAACCCCCGACCTTGTGATCGGAAATCCGTA
>NW_013533657.1:621826-635880 GCF_000836235.2 Papilio xuthus
AACTAAAATCCGTTGCGGGCCGTACGTGCCGTGCGTCCGGCGCGAGCCAATGGACGCGTACCTTTAGCGCAATTACTGTCATCTACGAGTTAATAAACCATTTTAAATTTACTTCATACAAAAACATTGTAATATTACCTATGATCGCTTTATACTTCTACAAATAACCAATTTACTTAAATTGTATAATTAAAATAAATTGGCAAAAGCTTTTATTTGCGCAAAACGTAAAATCGCGCAGAAAAGTGCTTTATCAGGATTAAGTCTCGGGTTAAATGAGATTGCATTCAATTTTGCACACAAACATTTTACTTGTTCAATTGGAAGAAGCTATAAAAATCTAGTAACAACGCGTTGACTTTATTACATAAGAAAGTGCTATTCATTTGTTTTTTTTTAATTTTTTCAAATAACAAAAGGTTGTATCATATGAAAATAAACGTTAGGAATAACAACGCAGCATCATCCTACTGTAGTATCAAAATTAGTGATAAGTACCGTAACATTAAGAGCAACCGAAAACGACCGTGAGCGTAGTTGGACAAATGTAGAAGAAGCGAAAGAAGTGAGGCTAGAGCGCGCCAAATGGTGGTCAACCTCGCTGCTTACCCCTCTGGGTTACGGAAGTGAGTTGTTGTTACCGAAAGTTTTTTTTAATATTGGAAGATTTTTTTTCAAATAATCTTAGGTTTATGTGTAATATGATTCACGGCAATAGTCAAATAGCAATATAAGAAACCACGACTAACGTCGGCGTGATCGGAGGTCCATATATAAAAAATAAGTTTTTTAACATGCTACAATTTAAATCATAATCGTAGTCACCTAAGGTTTATTATATTTTCTTCTAAAATCTCTAACTACGACAAAAATTCATACGCTGTACTTTATATAAAGTCGAGGTTATTTTAAATGGTAAAGGAATTTCCAGTCGTTGTCGGATATTGGCTGGGATTAACTCGACGACATTCAGTACTGTAACGGTTTCCATGTCAAATAAAATTGCCTTATGTAGTGGTTATTTAAAAGTTATGTATATAATGTAAGTCTTAATATATAAAAACACAATTGTTATAGTAGTGAGGTACTCCGAGTCATATTGTAAATCTACACTAATCGAGAGTTTCTGAGAACAAAATCTATTTAAAAACTTATAGTCATCTCTGACGTCATCATCTATATATATAAAAGAAAGTCGTATTAGTTACTCTAATTATAACTCAAGAACGGCTTTACAGATATAGCTCAAAATTGGTGAGGAGGTAGCTTAGAGCCAGGAGACGGACATTGGATACTTTTTATTTCTTTTTTTCGAATTTATGCCTTGAAGAGCTGCTTTTTATTGAACTTATCTATATGTTACGTTTTTTATATATATTTTATAGATAAATTAAAAATAACATGTACATAAACATTTATTACAAGTCCTATATAAATCCTTTAGTTTATGGTTACGTACATAAACATAAATATTCAAAACATCGAAAACTTTTACTGCTTTGTGAATTATTTAGTTTTGAAGAGGTGTCTTAGTGTAAGTCGCCTCACTCATACTTGTCGTTTTGCTTTTATGGCTTGTCCTTAGTCGGCACTATTTACATTATATATAAACAAATAGTATAATAATAAAACAAACAAATAATAAAATATATATAAACAACTGACTTACCAATAATAATGCAATTAATAAGATAAATTCGAAAGTTTAGATGTATGGATGTTTGTTAGAAGATATCTTCGGCACAGCTCAACAGGTCTTGATGAAATTTTGGCACAGATGTAGAACATAGTGTTGAAAAATATATAGTCTACCTATTAACTCCGTATGAATCGAGTTGCGGGCGACAGCTAGTTTTTTAAAATTAATATATAAATGATCATATCTGATATCTACGTAGTTTAACTATGGGTTTTTTACTGCAAAGTTTTTATAAAGCATATACCAAGATATATCAGTAATTCCATTACGAAGAAATACGCACTATTCTACAATTACATTAAATTCTTCTAAACAAAGAAAAATCACTTTTCAAATGCAATATAGCCCTTTTTTCCAACATTACATTAAGAACAATAAAATACTTTGATGTGAATTTGTTTTATAATTTTTATTTGTTCTGTTGTACAGTAAGTAGCCGAGCTTACAAAGCTTTTGTACAGAAAGCTCGCGAGCGAATCAATTGCTCTTTAAAGTGCTCGCAAGAGCTTTGGTATTTAGTTACACTCAGTTTAACATTCTGCTTCATAGTTTAAAACACATATGTCTGTTTTTAAACAAGTTTCCCCCGTTTTTAGTCTTTATATTTTTCTTCTAAGTCTTATAATTGGATTTTTATTTTTAATAATCCCATTTATTAATCAACATTTTTTTAATTAGTTGTATCTCCTCATGTCTAAGGTTGGCAACACCGTAACAGGCCTTCACTTATGTTACGAAAAAAAAATCTTGCAAAAGTTCTTAAATTTAAGAGCCAACGCACTAACCCTGAGTTTCCGAGACCAAAATTCCCGTATAAAAAATATTGTTATCTCTACTTTGTCAAATAAGGGTGACGATATGTTTTACACAGAGATTTTGGTCTCAGAAACCAACGGTAAGACATTATTGTGTATAATAATGAAGAATTTCATAAAACTCGTTTCATTTATTCCCGCACTTTAAACACGACTCGGGCTTTGTCATATTTATAAAAGATATACCAAGTTTTTTCATTTGTAAAGCGAGCCTCATTGTTTATTCAATATTCTTAACTCAATTTAGCAGCAAATGAAAACATAAACTTTAATACGGTTTTTTTTATTTATTAATTTTAATGTACAATTATTTTACATAAACGTCAAATAAAGAAGCGTTAATCCGCTTAACTTTATCTCACAGTTCACAGCACACAAGACAACCTTCGAACTTGTATGTAAAGGTTCACTAGAATCTACACTTTAAAATATCAAAGTTGTCGTTGTAGGAAAGTTGAAAAAAAAGGATCTTGACCGACGTACGGAAGGACAATAAAGTGATCCTATAAGTTTTCGTTTTTTTTTATGAAGTACAGAACCCTGAAAATGACTCATTTTTGTAAATATATTTAAATGAAATCAGAGTGTTATTTTGAAACAGTTTTTTAATATGTCGGTTTTACATTAGCATGTTTTGACCGTAATTTTTAGCGCGTAATAAAATTCAATACTAAAATCTGCTAAGTGCTATTAACTTTTACATTCTGAACGTTGACGTCGTGTAACATTAGAAGACAGACTGAAATAAGTTTTATAGTGGAATCTGTATTTAACTGAAAAACAAATTCCTCGAGATCAAATATCTATAATAACTATAATCTAACTGTTCGCGCCTGAGGCTCCGAGTTCCGGCTCGAAGGACCATTTGTTTAGGCCAAACACAATTATTTGGTGTGATGGTTTAATAAGCGGTAAATACAGAGTTGCAAAGTAGACAAATTAATCGTTGCGCGTATGCATCGGCGTTCGAAAGCGGAAGTCCAAGTGACGTTTCGAGCCACCGCACGTCGGTTCGCACCGGTAGTGGTGTTGCCCGCACCTCAGGCGCGAACACTATTAAAAAAAAGAGGAAACACAGATGTGTTGCCGACCTTTGAGATCGTGAAATGTAACTTAGTAACTCGCTTCTTGAAATGTAACTTTAGTAATTTGTAAGGACTGTAGCTCAGGTTTTTTTTTTTAAAAACAAAATATTTATCACTACAGAAAATTGGAATCATTTAAAACCGGAGTTAATATTTTTTTAAATATTTCTTTCTAAAAGTTCAATCAACCGAAGTTACAGACAAAAGAGAATTCGTTCGCTCACTGTTCAGTAGTGTCAAAAAAAGTTGTGAATTTATTGCACCATAAAGACGATTTAAAGACAACGTGGACGCCTGGCTTGCCACGGATTTATTACCCTAGAGACTGTAACTAAAACTCAGCTGACCCCATACGAGGTCGTGCATTTTATGTTTCCTTACAGTTGTAAAGTTTCCAAAAAATAAAATTTAGAAGAAATAACGACAATCATGAACTCTCATGAACTCAAGAATGGAAAATCTTGGAGTTTTAATAATGCTGATAAATAAGTACAGTCACCTACTTGAAAATTAAGAATAATCTTTTGTTATCTTGTATGAAATGAGTAGGTTTGATGGATTAGTACATTCCCTGGCTTCGTTTTTCTCCGTATATTTTATTTAGCACATTTTCGAACAAAAATCTCAGCACTTCCTTGGATAATAATGGCTCTGTATTCGTACTAAAAAAAAATTCAATGATTTTTTTTTGTAAATCGTTCTTTAATCTGTAATTTAAACATTACAAATATGTTTTGTGTTGTATTGTTATAATTAATAGCATAAAATTATGACGAACGAATAAATTGCGTTCCAAAAAAAATTTTCAAGGTATATCACAAAATCATTGTTTAAAAATCTATGTCACAAATGTTCGAAAATCATCAAAACTTAAAATTAAAAACGTAAAAGAATATTAAAAACATCGTTAACGAAAGGGATGAAGTTGCTGAAAGTCCTTAGGGGGTGAAACTGCCCTGATTATTTATCTTTACTGAGAAGCCAGCGTTATGACCTCACTTCATTAATTCGCGATTCGCACAACATAAAACTTTGAAATATCTTTGACTGACTTTTAAAAGATTTACTCCGAATTTAGATACGATTTACGAAATATTCTTGAAACAAAATAAAAACAAAGCGTATTTTCTACGTAGACTTTACATTTAGAAAAAACATAATTATGTAAACAAAAATGGCTTCTTTTATGTAGTAAAACTCAATTATTGAAATTAAAATGTAGAAACGACACTCTAATTATCTTTGTCTTTCTTAAAGATAATGAGAGAGATAACACGTTTTTATACAAGTATTTTGCCAGTGGAAACCTACAATAGGTGTACGATTAGATAAATCGTGTTTAAGAATAATCCGTTTTTACTGAAGACTTTCATTCCTTAATATGCGTCCAAATTACGTAGCAAATTGTACAAAGGTTGACTGTACAGGATAATTTAACTTAAAATTACATAGCTTTTTTGTACTCAGCGTTTTTTGATATGGTCTTTGTTCGAAGAAATTAAAATATTTTTAATTTTATTATTCTTGTACAGTCAGCTGCATAAATTTTATACCCATAAACTTGACTTGCATAGATCTTCGGTTTATAAATACGTCATCCAAAAATTGTTCAATAACATATAATCATAGTCGGAAACATACTGACGGATGCGTTTATACAAATTTTGCCAAAGGCGTATACTAGTTTTTGAAGCTTTGTAAATGTATACATATTTATGCAGCTGACTGTACATTATATTTACTTAATTTGAAGGTTATATAGTTTCCCATAGAGTTCGTAAAAAATATTTTAAACTGATCCAGAATAATAAAACTCGTCCAATAAATTCATATTGTTTAGAAAATGTATTTATTGTTGGCAAAAATAACTAATAGTATTTTTTAACGTAAATAAAAATTTGCTTCATCTTTTAAAAGTTGATATATCTTTGAGGATAAAGATTTCCATATATCCAATATATTTTTATCTTGCTGGCTTACTTTTACTTTGTGCTCTTTTATTTAATTATTGTCTCATTTTTCTCCCCTCACCTAAAAGTCTCGGTAAATCTAACCATGTTAATTCTACAGGCGCTCGTCAAACGCTTCTTCCATCTACTTTATTCCGATTTAATTTACAAGATTATCTTTTGGATAAAAATCTACATCAAACACCTTAATTTTAAGGTGAATTCGCAAACAGCATTTTTTAAATAAGAATGTCATAAAAACCGAATTATATGTCTTTTAACTATTGTATTGAAAAAAATATATAATAAATCTATTCGTAGTAATATTTTACACAAAGTTACGAAAACCCGCTTACCAAAAATATCCAAATAAATTCTAAAATTCAAGAAATTTCACCTGACATTCATTCGTTCTATTTCCATGGAACAATGATCCTTTTGTGCCATTGTGATCGTCAGTAACAAAGCGATTTCCCGACGATATCCAAAATTGATTCTTAATCAAATACAATTCAATTTGACTACAAAACGTACCTCAGGTGCGGTTGATATTAAAATATTAAAACAGTTGAAACACGCGTTGGTTTAACTTTGTTGACAAATCTTTTATTATTATTGAAGAAATTCTCGCACAGTAAAAATTTGCGAAGGTTGGTATTACTGTAATAGGCCAAAATTTATTAAAGACGTTCGATATTCAAAATTGTGTTCACGTAAACAGCTACGTTACACAAAAAAAATCAATAATTGTATACTGTATATGCAAAATATTTATCCTATAAAAAGATTTAAATTTAACATATTTTTGTTGACTATTGATTATTTAACTTAAGTACATATGTAAATTTTCTCATTTATGTTCATCTACTAAGAATCTAGAATGTTGAAATATTTACTATACCTTAGAAGTCTTTTCATCAAAAATATATTATACTAGTTAAGTAAACTTCAGAACTTCAGAATAGTATATTCCATAGTAATCTAAAACGTGACATGAAACTAGAAAATATTTTCTAGCAACACTCTCAACCTAGAACCGCAAAATGTAACCAAAACAATATAATAATGGTTGTCGTGATTCAATTGTTTTATTAAGAGCTCGAGTTACTTCTTTACATTAGTTTTATTTCACATTTAAATTATAATAATACACTAAAGCAAGTCTTCTTCTTCTTTGTTACAGTCTTGTCACACTGATCTTGGACAAGATCAAGTATCAGTGACACTCTTTACCAGGCGTCGCCACTCCTCCCGAGCAAGTATTCAAGTTTAAAGGTTCATTGACTAGATAAAAAAATAATCACCCGAGTAATTCTAACTTATCCTTTTTGTGTACTTTAGAAGTATAAATTTCCATTGGCCCAGATTTCATAATCTATACTAATATTATTAAGCGGAAGAGTTTGTTTGTTTGTTCAAACGCGCTAATCTCAGGAACTACTGGTCCGATTCGAAAAATTCTTTTTTGTTGGATAGTCCATTTATAGAGGAAGACTTTAAGCAACTCTGCGACCAATAGTTTTTTTTTAATTCTGCGCGGATAGAATCGCAGGCGACAGCTAGTTTTTAATATTATTGTTAAAAACACTTTTTTTTATTTAAAGAGTATCTATGTTCAGTTTAGTTCAAACGATTAATTATACGTAAATATGTTTTACGTAAAATATGCTGACGTCTTCCGTAAAATTGTCACTAAAGAACATTTACAACATATACATAAAGTATTTAATGCTTTCTATGTATATTTAAAATAACTTTATCTTCATATTCGGAAGTATTTCAAACATCTTTAATCTCGTAAATATTTGAGTTGTACAAAATACGACGAGCCTGAGTGGCATGAGTTGCGCCAAGACTCTTTTGTTACGTGTCTAGGAACTTAAACCATTAAATTTTCGTTGTACGCCTGCCATTTACAGTTTTCACCAAATATTTGTTTTTGTAAGGCGTTCACAAATTATATTTGGGCATACGACATCTTGCTTTAGAAATTTTCGTAATAATACGTATATGTGCACATAAGGACTTGAATCACAATCTATAAATTTTACTTAGTTGTTATTTTATTCTTACAAAATAAATTAGCAATTTGTCATGCACGATAATTCACAATTAAACAGAAAGGCGCTGAAGTGTGAATAATACGCTTGCCCTTTATTTACGACACTCAGGCTACGTCTTTTGAATAATGTATGGATGGATTCATGTTCTAGTAAATACACTCAGTCGTGATTTGCATCAACTAGTTATTTACATATTGATTTTCTTAGGAAAATCTTCACTACGCCATCAGAAAGTAGTTGATATCGACAAAAGAGTCAGTATTTTAAATTTATATAGTTTTCCCTTCGCTTTATCCAGCAAACAAAGACGTAAGGTTATAAAGGAGATCCTAAATTACTTACAACCAAGCTCAAACTATGCGACTTTTTACACTCAGAATTCTCGACAATTTTGCTTAAGTAGATCCCACGGGATAAACGCTGGCTCATGCAAGCCGTAAATTATAACTTATGAGCAAATTTGCGACACTCCATTTGCTTGCTTTTATATCTAGAAAGCTAATATAAAACCTTATTCAGTCTTATAAATTACAAAGTCATGTTACTTTCTTACTAAGACTAATTGTAAAAATAAAACTACGCTAAGGATTTAATTTCTATATCTGTATGAAAATTTTAAACTAATGTTTACAGATGGTTAATTTTTTATAGTTCCGTAAATTAATTTTGGTTATAAAAATGAAATGTTATTTAACTGTACGCGATACAGGAAACGGCAGTGGACTGGCAGTGCGATCAATCATCGTGCGTTTGTATAAATAACGGATGAGCGTTTGACATTCGCCCGATTGTTCCCGCGACTCGAAATCCATCATCACCGGCATAGCGCTAAAAGAATTTTTCTGACTCTCAAAAATTTTTAAAACTATGAATACTTACTATTAGCAAAGACGGGGTTACGTATTTTTGTAACCAAAAGCATATACAAGATTCTAAAGATTTGTAAATGTTTACATACTTATGCAGCTGACTGTACTGTCTTACTTGTAAATACGCCCCACACTCGCGTTTAATTCTTGGCCGCATTTCGCCTGCTATTCGAGGCGCACGCAAGTAGTCGGTGTTGCCATCGAGTAAAATGATGTAAGTACATGTTTTTTTTGTTAGAGAAAGGGACAAACGTACAAATGTTATATAATTGTCAAGGCAAGCTAGATTAAACCATAGCTTACCTTTTAAACAATTCTTTGTATAAATTAATATCTATTCAAACCTATATTTCGTGTAAAATGTGAAGTATCAAAACGACAGGGCCACAGTAATTCTATCTGTGTTACGCTCTTTTCACACGAGAGTTAAACAGTAAAGCAGAGTAGTAGATTCTTAAATATTTCTATGCGTTCAAATAATAGCAGTACTGTTATTCCCTACTGTTCTGTTTGTACCTTTGTGTGAAACTAGCATTACTGCGGAGTACGGAGCGAGACAAAGGATAATGTAATGAGTTCCCTCCGCCGTTACAGAGAGGCACGTATCCCTCTGAGTGCGTTCATTGTAGGCGCTAATTCTATGTTTGACTCAACCGTTTGCTCCCGAGTTCAACTGCACAGATATGTGCAGATAATATAAAGCTCTTTGTTTATATTACAATCTTTAATAAAGCCATAGATGGCGTTTTATGCTATTCTCTTCCCACCCTTTTTCTTATAAGGAAAGGATGGGAAGTGGAAGTGGACTTTCCAGATGACAGGCTGCATGGAAAGGGAAGGAAAATTTTCTTTCTGTGCATCTTCTCTTCCGTCGATTCAAGGTAGGCAACGCCTATGCAATTGCATATGTCTATGGGCAACGGTCACTTCGCTATTTCAGCCATTTCAGGTGGCTGCTCGCTTGTTTGTCACCTAATGATATAAAAAAAAAGTTTGGAGGTATCTCCAGAACGGCTTAACGGATCTCGATGAAATTTGGCTTACATATAGAACATAGTCTGGATGAACGTAGGCTGATTTTTTTTTATATTTCACGCTGACGAAGTCGTGACCCACCGTTAGTAATAAATAAACTAACTTGCCTTATTGTAAATTAAACTCTAAACTTGGTTTCAATAGAAATTGTTGTTTGATATTATTAGTTTTATTCGATATTCCAAGGACACGTAACATTATAGAAGGATTAAACCTTCAGTTGGCAGGAGTTGCCAACTTTAGGTAACTTCGAGTCAAAGTTGCCAAAAATTTATTGTCAATTATCACCCAATAGATAGAGTTGTGTTTATTGTTTTAAGATTATATATAAATATCTTATTATCTTGCTTCATAGCGTTTTGTATTTAAGAAATATTTTGTGAAACTTTGTAACTAAACTAAAAACTAAAATAATATTGGTCGTTTATTTTATAAATATAAATTAGTACTTTATTTACATAAACCCTTTCAAAGTAAACTTTAAACATTAATTATCGAGGGTTTCTAAGTCAATAAAATAATTCAAATTTTCCTTACAAAGGTTGTGCATATATTTAGCCTTTCTAGTTATCCCTAAGGAAAAGGCCGTTTTAACGAGAACTCAATTATTACTGAGCTTTACAAATCTCAATATCCTAATGTTTTTTCTTTCATTATAATTTAATTCCTGTTTAATAAAATATTATTCTTCTAAAAAAGCAAATAAAAAAGTCGACAAATTGTTAAATACTTATCTTTTAATAATTAATTTCTTAATTACAAAAAAACAAATGACTCCATTTTAACGACCTCAATTTTTACAAACTCCATTATTCAAAATTCGAACACAAAATTATAAGCAATTTTTATTTTATTTAAGTAAGTAAATACTTCACTTTCATTTGTTTCAACATTAGTTCGCGCAATTTCTTTAAAAAAATTACAATGTCTTCGTATCACGTGTATTCAATAGCATAACGAATTTTCACAGGTTCTATAAAGAAATTCTATATGAATAGATTTACACTATAACAATCAATACATCGTAAACGTCTTTCTGTTTTTATATAGAGTTTCGAACAACAAGCAATTCTATCTTTGTTCCGATAACACTTTTATTGAGCAACTAAAATACGTTCATGACGTACTGAGATCAGATGCTAACAATATCAACCTACTAGCCTTTACTACGTTTTGATCTAGATTTTTCTAGATTTCCCAAGAAGAGAGGAGAAAAATAAAAAAAAAACAAGCTTCTATTTATTACTGGTACTAAAAACAAATGAATACTAAAAATTAAAAAAAGACAGATTAATTGTCGAGACGATTCAAACGAGCCCAAACTAAATGGTTTGTATCGTTTTATTGCAAAGTTCCTATGGCCTTCTAGCTCCATCAGCAAACCAGCACCATGTCATCATAATATTGTTTCTCAAACGATTTAATTATGTTTACACTTGTCTTCTGTGTGTTGTATTAGACTGAATGGATCATTCGAGCATCTAATTCTGCTACAGACCACTATTAAATACATGACCAATGTTCGCTGTATATAACACCCACAAGGAAGAAACAAGTAAATAAATCGTTGGCCACATTTCAACAGAACTATAAATCAATATTAATACGGTAATTATAATATACTGATTTATTATTTAACGTGAAAACACATGAAATATATAACATTGAGGTGTTTATGTATCTTTGTGGGTGAAACATAAAATCATTTTAGAAATGCACAACATAGCCTCATCAGAGGAAGCGTGGTCTATCTGTTTCTTCCATGAAATTATAAGCACATAGTTATATTTATAGGAATATATTAAATTAGAATTATTACAGAAAATTCCTTTTCTTTTACCTATGTGCGAGCGTCGGTGGCTTAAGGGTCAAGCACTTGACATGCAATCTGCAGGTCCTGGGTTCGAATCCCGCCATATACCAATGTGTTTATCGCTTTCCGATTCACATATGTACATTTATCCGACGTTCTTAAGGTGAAAGAAAACATCGTGATGCTGCACATATCTAAGAAGAAATTCAAACATATATATGAAGTCAACCAACCCGCGGTTGACTATGGCCTACTCACCCTTAACTTAGGGTAGGCTGCGAGCCCCTCGGTGGGGACGTATAGCGAGCCGATGATCATGATTACATATAAGCTTTAATCTATTACTATCGAATAATACATAATAAATACAGTAAATCTACGTAGATGTAATATAAATTTCATCATAGGATCCCACTTCCCGCCTACGCTGTGATAATTGAAGTCAACAGTAAATATTATTTCTAATATCTATATTTATCTTAGTGAATAACGTATGAGGAAACGATCCCTCAACACTCGTTACCTTATCCTATATGTACATACGTAACAATGAAAATACTTTAACACTAGTGTTAAATTACCTAACCTAAATTTTAAAAAAAGTCGAGTGACGGTAACGCCATGTATTGTCTGCGTTTTAAAACATTTCGATCTTACTTATCTTACTAATATTATAAATGCAAATCTTTGTATGGATGGATGGGTGGTTTGTTTGAAGGTATTGGTTTGTTGGAAGGTACGGTTGCATGGATCTCGTTGAAATTTGGTATAGATGTAGAACATAGTTTGGAAGAACACATAGGATATTATTTATGTTTATTTTAAAGCCGCGCGGACGGAGTCTCGGGCGATAAGTTTTTATACAGGTTTACTATACGAAATATAATATTAGTAAGATAAAGAACACAACATCAGACAGTTATTTAGTAGAGATGTAGAAAATATTTCAACAAAGAAAATTCATCATAATTCCGTTAGTATTTGTTTATGTTACTGGAAGCAGATCATTGTATAAACAGTTTAATACAATACGTTAACACTCAAAGAAATATTCAAAACATTCGAAACTTTTGTGATTGACAATTTCCCTTTTTAATAACAAGTCGGTTAATAACGATAAATCGATCTCATTTTTTCGAGGAATCATTTTTAGAAAATGTCATTTTATTCGTGTTTTATCGATAATCAACTTAAACATAAACTTAACTTTTTCTATCGGTAAGATCGAAAAATATTATTCATATTTCATCATTTTATTAGTAATTCGTACTTAAATATAATTTCCAAAAAACACAATTTAAAAAAAAATAACCGAGCAAAGCTTCATCCAGGTACTATTTGTTTAAACACATACAAATAGCTTGTCAGTGTTATCATATAACTGTTAAGGAAATTAATTTATAAACTTACTAGACATATTGTAAACTGACTTTAAATTATGAGTAGAAAGGTTGAAAGTAATAAGTGGGTCTTGCACGAATATTTGTGACAATTGTAATCTTATCGTTATCGACAAAATTTGTGCAGCGCCTCTATCGGTAGTAAAGTGCACCAAAAATATCATACTAATTTTGACATAATTGATGATGACGAGATGACTGTCACATATATTCATGTTAGGCCCCCAGTTCATTTTATGGCATTTTTATCATTATTACCTATTATAAGTACGTCATCTTAAGATTGCTTTGTGAAGTGCCTCAAAACCTACACAAAAGAACGTGTATTTTCAAATTATGACGTCAAAAGTCGATGTAATTGTTGTGAAAAATTGTGCGAATGCTTTTTAATAAAAAAGCTAAATTTTGTTACTTCCTACGCGTTATATTGTAGATTAGGATAGGCTTTGTAAGAGTAAGTTTAGAAACAAATTAAGTACACATGAAATACAGGATATTGAATAACTTAAGATAAACTTAGAACTTAAGGATAACATAACATATACATTATTGATCGGAAAAGTAATAATTACATAAAGACTTTAAAAAAAAGGTTTCTTTACCTGCAGGACTTAGACTCAAAGTCAAATAGTTATTTAAAAAGTTCCTTAGTGTAGATTTATCTAACAATATACACTTTAAAATAATCTTAGTGACCAAGAACTGAGTTAAACAGAAGGAGTATTTGTCTAGTTCTTTCAATTTATAGACTTTATCAAATATCTCATTACATTACATACTTTAAAGTTATCTTTCCCTAAAATAATTAATGATTCATCAATCAATTTATTTTAAAGTTCTATTTCCATCTTGTTTGTTTAGGCGAAATATAAAATAGCGTTGTTACGTACAATAGTTTTCATTTGAATAATCTCATTTAAATTGCAAATTCGTGTCCACGCCTCGTCGCCATGAAGTAAATAGACGAGCAATGTATTATACATTGAATATAAAATATTTAATTCAATTTTACAAAATAAAAATACATAAAATCAAGAAGATTGTAAATATCGATAAACGTAAATTTCATTGTTAAACTCAATTAAAAAAAAATGAACTAACACTCCAGTACTTGACATATCTTTTTACAATTAATTTTACATTTAAAACAAACCATTATTTATACTTAAGCTACATTCTGAAGGCTGTACATCTCCGCTATCTTTCTCTACGCTACTATTTCCTTAAGCTTAAGTATAATAATAAAAGTTACCTTATTCCTCCAACGTTTAAAATAATCCGATTCTCACCATCCATTACTGCACTCTATATTAGTCTTGTGGTAAT
>NW_013533657.1:638206-642140 GCF_000836235.2 Papilio xuthus
CCCAGCTGTTGCCGGCCTTAATTAAGATGCCGTGAATTATTTATAAACGACAGGTAGACGTTGAATTGATATATTTTGACGCAACGATGCCGAAACTCGACGGGTTGTGTAAATTGTAACATTTAATTAACAATTGGAAAGACTTATTTATTAAATTTACCTCTCGCCTGACAATCAGACTGGTAAAATAACCTGGAATATAGTAATAGTAATATAGAGAGGTAACCAAAAATTAAGAGTTTCTCAAGTTTTTTTTTGTGACTGAGTAGTCACTGTTTGCCTTGAAGAGGCATTTACAGCTTCACCAGACTTGCGGTGGCCGGGCGCAGATGGCGCTTAGCCTGAATCTCGTTAATCTCAAGTGGAAGTAATTCCGTGTACGTTCTGATGACTAGGTTTCTGAGACCTCATTTTCTTTTAAGAAAAGTATGGGAAGGGGAAGTGGATTTTATGGAGATGGGGACGCATAGGAAGGGGAAGAATTCTCTTTTTATGTGTCTCCACATCCGTCGATTAAAGGTTAGTAGCACATTTGCATTCGCGGATGTCTGTGGACAGTGGTAGCTTCGCTATTTCGGCGGATACTCGCAGCACTTGCCCCTTTGCCACCTTATCTGTCCAGTTAAGAAAAGTAGAATCCTAATAGGCTAAGGATTCTTCTTTTAATTTATAAAGTTAATTAGAAGCACTATGAAAGTCATCTGTAATATATTTTATTTATTTTACAAAAACATCTTCACCAATTCAAATTGAGATAGAATCAAGACTAAGTCATAAAATCAAGTAACAACTGTCGCAAGTGTAATATTAAATTTATTCCCGCAGCTCAATTTTATTTTTCAAGAATATTTTCTCTCGACACAGGCACTTAGCCAGAAGTGGCAACTCTCAAAGGCTGAAACGTTTCCTCGACTAAATTAAACTTTAAATTGAACATGCAAAAATTCTAACGTTCCTTTGACTCGACTGGAGCCAAGTGAGCGCTACACTTAAATATATACCAACTTATTTAAAATAATAACATTTTATAAAAGTCATAACAAATTTTCACATTAACGACTATAAAATTATAAATACAATTAAAGCAAAAGTTTTATTCTGTATTTCAACTTCTTTTTTCAACTTTAGAAATAAAACAAATGAACTAATAACAATATTACTCTTATTTGAAATGCAAATGTCGGATGGATGGCAGCATGGATCTCGCTGAAATTCAACATGTAGAACATAGTCTGGAAGAACACATAGGCTACAGGCAGCGCAGGAAGAGTCGCGAGTGATATATATATATATTTTATAAAAATATAAGCAGATTTTTGTAAATTTGCTAATATTTCTTTTACCATTCCAACTAAGCTATATGCTTGTGCTAGGATAAGGTTTACGACAATAGTCGAATGGCGAGATTCGAAACCCCGACCTCGTGATCGGGAATCCGCACCCTTAACCATTAGGCTATTGGCGCTTCAAGCGCGATTAATCTACGACATTATGGAACGATAAATATTTCTTCTTTTACAATCCAACTATTGTTAAAAAAAACAGTTACAAACACCATTATAAATTCGAAATCTCTAGAATGTTTAAAATTCTAAAAACAAACCATTGCTTTATATCTGTCTACATTTAGTAAAAACATTAAAAAACTTCATAAATAAACTATTTATTACAATAACAAATCGAACCTATCTAAAATAAATACATCAAACGATTCTAAAAATGAAAACGGCCCACTTTCAACTGCAACCTTCAAAAACGCTGAAAATAACCGATCGACCGATCTATTGCAAAGATAAAAAATATTTATCTACCATTACGAAATCAATCGCTCTCTACGTTTGAATATCTGAAGAAATTCTATATCTCTTCACAGAAGAACTTATCAGTTAGTCTAAGAGCTAGATAAAAACAATCACTTGAGCAATTTAGAATCTGGTAGTCACTCGTGCCGTGTTTTATTCGCAACTATGTTACGTGTAATTGTGTTCAGTTTATTTTTATATTCCTTTGGCACGTGTTATCCGCATTTATTTGAAACAAAACACTTCAAAGTTGGAATTGAATATGATCGTACGTAAATCTTTTTATTTTTGTAATATGTCAATAGATCGAATAATGTATTTTCAGTTAGGCTTTCGATTCTAATAAGATGTAGAACATGTGCACCTTATTAAATTTTACGGCAATTTTTCATTTGACATGTCGATAAATACATTTTTCACAAACAAACAGACAGCGCAATCTGATGATTATTAAATAAAATAAGATTTAATAAAATATTTTTTTAAATATGAAAAAAATCGAACAATGATTTGTAATTATGAAGTCCATTAACAAATGAATATTATTTACGTATTTAAACATTACAAACAAATAAAAACTTTCTCAGAAATACAGGATGTACTATGAGTTATTTTATCAAAAACATTGAAAGATATTGATAACAAATCTATGTATAAAATTTTGCATCATCCACTATTTTATATATAGTAAAGGGCACGTTGGAAATTATTATTTTCAGATTAAAGTAAACCAATTTAACTTAACTTTGTTTTTTGTTTACTTTATGTTACAAGCCTCAAAGTAAATGAACTTAGATTAACTTTTTAGTTTAGTCTCTTCATTTCAATGTTATTTTCAGCGTTCTTTTATTTGCCACAAATTGCACAAAGTAGTCTAGAGAGTTAAATGTTTGATTACTATGTCTAAGCAATTTCTTGTAAAAAAATAATTTTATATAAGCTTAACACTAACACTGTTTCCAGGATCGCTGCCGATGAGCGGAGGTTCGGACCGATATAGGCATAGGAATAACTATGATCCCTTCTTTGTAACCGTCACCGCATCTGCGAAGGTATGATTAAACGACTAAAAACCAGTCTTACATATTATACTTTAAGATAGAAGTTGAATAAGAAACTAGTTCTGATATAAACATTCTGATATGAACCTCACAGCAAAACTAAACAAATTTGAATAAAAACTTACAGAAGATATAAGTTTTTAAAATGCAGAATAAAATAATACTTTCTCTTTCTTATCTTATCTTCAAAGATCTATCTTGCTTATCGAATGAGATTATAAATTCATTCACAATTGAAATCCTACTATACGAAGTCAGCAATTTTACTAACAAATTCATTGCGTGTTTCTGATGAAATTTCACTAACTGTTATTTCCAATTCGGTTTATTATTCACAGAACGTAAAATAAAGTCAACTGTGTTCGAATACTTTTTGATAAATCAACGAAAAACGCAACATTCTGCTTTCAAGCTTTATTTCAAGCTTGCAAATTGTGGCCTTTATGGATTCGCGACCCCCCGCATTGAAATTACGTTACTCATTAGCGAATACCTTTATGCTATTGAATATACTAATAAGTGTAGCGATTAGCGGATAATATTTTTAAAATTACAGCTTAGATTTTCTTAGTCTTAATCGAACTTATGTACTTCTATGAAGTACATCGTCAGATATTAGATCTGGAATTTGGTATATTTTATGATATCTCTTAAGTAAATATAAGTTTTATTTATTTTGTATGTACTTTTTCTCATAATTCATTCACTATGTGTAGGATTTTACGATTACTGAATTTACAATTTTTTGCAGAAAACCTATCTAGTCCTTTTAGGATAGTAATTTATTCAGTATTCACTACTATTTATTTTGCTGTAAATAATTTAACAAATGGATTAATCTTCCTCAATACTTGATTGAGTCAATTGTTTATTGGTCAACTTTAATACATTAAGAATCCGCTTTCCGCTCCGCTCATCACTGTGTTCCGCTCTAGTTTATTTTGTCCGTGTTCCATTGTGCGTATCTTTTCGCATGATATTTCTCATATAATGATACGAGAAAAGGTTTTCATTAAAACAATCTGGTGTGAATGTAATTGTAATTAGAGCCATTTATATCAGTCGTATTAT